>NW_015649222.1:41476-70555 GCF_001515625.1 Sinocyclocheilus rhinocerous | reverse complement strand
TCTGAATACTTTCCGTACCCACTGTATATATATATATATATATATATATATAGTACATTTTCTTAATTTTTTTTTTTAAGATTAAAAAATCTTACTGACCCCAAACTTTTAAATATAATACATATTCTGGAGCCATACAGTGGGACCAGGCTGAAATATAAGTGGCTATTCCCTGAAAATCATCCCTTTTTTTGGTGTCATTAACATCAAACATGTTGTGACCGTCTTCACACACCAAATTTGATATGAATGTGAACGTAAATAAGCTGTAGCTGAGATTTTCAGCGAGCAAAAACATTTCTTACACAAAGCTATAAATTGTTTCTTCAGAAGACCTTGAATATCTTTCGTCATGTGAATATAAGTCAGCAAGGAACAGTGTCCTTCCTGGAGCTTGACAGTGTCTATTCACTTTCATTGTATTGGGAAAAAAACAAAACAACCCAAGGACATTTTGCCCAACGTTTGCTTTGTTTCTCAGTAGAAAGAAAATCATA
The DNA here is from genome assembly GCF_001515625.1 of Sinocyclocheilus rhinocerous. Lineage (NCBI taxonomy): Eukaryota > Metazoa > Chordata > Actinopteri > Cypriniformes > Cyprinidae > Sinocyclocheilus > Sinocyclocheilus rhinocerous. The sequence goes on along the minus strand of NW_015649222.1, from coordinate 70,058 downwards.
CAGGTTTGGAACAACATGAGGGTGAGTAAATGATGCCAAAATTGTCATTTTTAACCTGTTAACCAGTGTTATCATATATAGGCAAAAATGTTGAACAGTCTAATGTAGAAGTAGCCTACGTTACATGTTCCAAACCTGTATGAGTTTCTTTCTTCTGCTGAACACAAAAGAAGATATTTTAAAGAATGTGGGTAACCGAACAGTTTCTGGTAGCCACTGACTTCCATATTATGAAAAATAAAAAAATACTATGGAAGTCGATGGCTACCGTCAACCATTTGTTTACCGGCATTCTTTAAAATATCTTCTTTTGTGCTCAACAGAAGAAAGAAACTCATACAGGTTTGGAACAACGATGTAACGATTTACTCAACTCACGATGCAACACGACTCATGATACTGGTTTCGTGATACGATTTTCTCACAATTTTTTTAACAAAATTATTTAAGACAAATTATATATGAAGTGTCTTGATTATTTCTCAGGCAAAATGCTGCACATTTCTTTGTGAAATTGAAATATTTGTTATGTCAAATAACAAAAATAAATTGACATTTTAAAACAAATCAAAGAAATAAATAATACAATAAAAGAAACATCTTCATACAAACAAACTAAGGCTTTGCCTGTGCTGATTCCTAGCTTGGATTTTTTTTTTTTTTTTTATATTAGAAATATTATGTCTACATTTTCAAGCAGAAAATGCACCTTGTACAAAAAATGCATTTGAAGCAAAAACAGAGTGGTCTGACATCATCTTTGTGAAATTATGCTACATAAAATGACATAAAAGCAGACGGGCTGAATGAAAATGCAAATTCACTCTCTGACAGCAGGTGGCGCTTATGGAACAGCAGCGATACAACTGTAAACAAAGCCGTGCTGCACTTATAAATACTACTTTAATATGCATTATACAGAGGTAAGATAAAAAGATAATACCTAAACTAAACTTTTCTGAAGACAGTCCGTTCCCCTCAGAGATACATTCATATAAACCCTTACCCCTGTATGTATCACGATTCGTTTAACATCTTTACCGACATGAATCATCACATATGTTTGTTTTTTTTAATAGATTTTTAACCGGCTCGGGGTGTATCGTTACATCCCTACTTGAGGTTGAGTAAATGATGACAGAATTTTCAGTTTTGTGTGAACTATCCCTTTAAAGTACCATTAAAACACTGATGTAGTAAATTAAAAAGCAGTGTGCCGAATTGATGAATTATTACTATGTTTGCTATCACATCCATCCAGTGCTGTGGCTGGCTGAGGGTGATAATGCTCATCACTGTGATTGTGTTCACACCTTTAGAGCAAAATGAAGCATCTCTGGGATCAACGCACTGCGATCAGACACATGAAAGCCCCAGGACACAAACACATGTCAAAGGGAATGTGTGTGTGGGTGTGCTTGTGAACTTTAATGACATTTCACATCCACATTTGTCAAAAGCACCAGCCAATATCTAGTTAAAGGACGCGTGCAGACTCTGTATGACATCTCGGTGTGGAGTTTATTCCATAATTGAAATAAAAGAAGACAATTAATGTTTGTCACACAGTTCTTAACACATTCTGTGGTCAAGTAGAATTACTGTATGTTAAACTGTATAATTGACCATTGTTAAAACTGGTTATCTGTACATAGTGGCTTCAAAAAGTACACTTAAAGTAGTTCATCTAAAAAATGAACAATTGCCAAAAAATTTCTCCCTCTCTCTGTCCACTGGAGGAAGCATTATTATGGATTGTGGACTGATATTTTGGCCAGAAGTGATGGTTTAAAGTTAAAAATGCCTTGATGGATTTGTTTCTTAAAAACACACAGATTTTTCCTTCTCAAGACGTTAACTGATGGATTGGAGTGGTGTGGATTATTGTGATGTTTTTATCAGCTGTTTGGACTCTCATTCTGACGGCACCCATTCACTGCAGAGGATCCATTGCTGAGCAAGTGATGTAATGCTACATTTCTCCAAATCTGTTCTGATGAAGAAACAAACTCATCTACATCTTGGATGGCTTGAGGGTGAGAGCAGCAAATTCTCATTTTTTGGGCAAACTATTCCTTTAAGTCTCACTTAAAAATGTCTGAATTTCATTGCATTAGGTATAAAAAAAATCTAATATGCAAAATAGTATACAAAATGACATCTGCAAACAAAAGATGACAGAGCTTTTCTCACAACCAACTTTTCATTTCTGAGCCACTTTTTCACTTATTCTTTGCTAACTGGTCTCAAAGTCATTTTTCATAGCGATACAGTGAAAAAAATTGGTCTAGAAACAATTTTCACACAGAAATTGCTAGTAAATTTTACAAATAATTACAAAGAAACAACAAATAACACATTAAATTAAGCATAGAATTATTTTTAGTCTATTACGTCATATTTTTAAAACCTAGCAAACTTGATTTTGTGTAATGCTTTCATTGGAAAGTGAGCTTATGCTATATTCCTTTCAAATAAATGCAACTAGTTTTGATACAATAATAATTCTTTCTGGGGCCACTGTATCTGTGCTGGTGTAACGGGGCGAATGAAACGAGAGACGTGCGGATTCATATGCAAAGCTTTATTCTTAGACATGGTCAAAACAGGCAAGGGTCGGGCAATGGCAAACAGGTATTCAGAGGGCAAGACAGAAGAGTACTCAGATAAACAGGCGTAGGTTGATCGATGGCGAACATAATCCAGGTTAACAGCAATAGTCCAGGCAGGAGCAAACAGAGTCCGAAACAGCAAGACAAAAGGGTAATCCGAAAACACAGGCAAGAATCTGAACACAGAAAAACAGGCAAGGCGAGACTATGACTAAACTAGGAAAAACAAGAACTGGCTCCATAGAGTAGCTATCGCTGGGTGGGTGATAAACGCTAAACAATACTCGGCGTTGAATGGTGGTGTGAGACTGATTTATATAGTGTGTGTTATTGGTAGCAGCTGTGTGTGATTGGTTTCAGGTGAGCTTGTGATTAGTGCAATGGAGCATGGGAAATGTAGTCCAGGGTGATGTGTAACAGTCTGTGTGGTGTGAGAGTCAATATAATGGGAGGGTGACCTCTGGTGGCAAGCGGACAGAAGTTCATGGACAGGATTCGTGACAGCTGGTTTCATGTCTTATATTCATAGATGTCTCCTTTTTTAGAAGTTTTAAAAAGTGAATGTATTTCGGAGGGCAATCAGGAAATAGCACAGGCTTAGTTTATGAACATATCTCATGCACTTTATTCCAAATCTTATGAGGTCATACTATATCTTTGTGTGATGAACAGCCTTAAATTTAATTTGATTTAAATTAATATTTACTGAAAAGCCTCTCTGTTGTAGATTATTCAAGTGTAAGTTTAGTATAATTGAGATACTATTATAGTTTTTATTGGTATTTTTCAATTAATTCAATATTTTTCATTTTATTCTTTTTTTTTAAATAATGTCTTCAGTTTCAGTTTGTATTGAGTTGTATGATGCTACTGTCTTGTCATAGAGCAAAGAGCAGCATGAACATATGGTTACAGAGGAACATCATGACTGAGTAAATGACAATTGAACTGCAGTATGTTAGAATATATGCAGCTCAATTAAAAAAAGTGTGTTTTGCAAATGTATTTGGAATATGAAACACAATTAAATGAACTATAAGCGGAGAATTACGGGTGTCAAATTGGCTTCTCCTGCACTCAAAATTCTTACAAAAATTGCAGCATGCCAAATCTGCAGTGTAATAAAGAAGTTGTGAGTTATGAGATGGTCTTTTGCCGGGCATAATGGGAGTTAATCAAATTTCCCGACTGTGGTTTCTACTGTGATTGGTGTTGGTGTGGAGCAGACCTCGGGCAATCGTTCATTATGAACGTTCAGTGTCATCAAACACTCTGGGTTTGGGTCAGAAGTTTCTCAGGTTTAATTCAACACTGCAGATGGAAGTCTGAGAGTCTGTAATTGACAGTTCAAAAAGAAATGAACTTGAAATGACTTACTCTGTTAGTGAGATGATTTAAAAAAAATTCTTTTAAGCTTCACATCAACTAACAATGAACACTACTATTACTGCAGTTATTAATCTTAGTTAATGTTCAGCTTGGTTAAGTTACCTGCAGTGTTCACTGAGGATTTGTTCACTGATAGTCTGAAAAGAATGTGATTACTAATAACAGCAATTAAAAGCATCACACAACTGCCTTATATTGTATTACAGTCAGTACTATATGCAAAGTTTTACAATATTGGTATTATTAAGTTCACTTTCAAAATTCAGACATTTTTAAGTGAGACTTCAAGGAACTTAAAGGAATAGTTCACCCTAAAATTATAATTTTTTTTAAATGCTGAAAACGTACCCTCAGGCCATCTAAAATGAAGAGGATTTTGTTTCTTTATCTGAATATATTTGGAGAAATGTATCATTCCATTGCTCACCAGTGGATCCTCTGCAGTGAATGGGTGCCGTCAGAATGAGAGTCCAAACAGCTGATTGTGAGTACATTTTCAGCAATGTTTTTTTTTTTTTTTTGTGAAACATGAGGGTGAGTAAATGATGCCAAAAAAAATGATGTGAAAAAAAAACACACAACAGCCTTGTATATAACTGACAAAGACTTAGATGTTCTTCCTCCATTTACATCCACGACATATACATGTATATTTAAACACATAGAGTTCTGTGTTCACGTGTAGTGTGTTAAAGCGAGGTAGTCTCCTGTGCCATCTCTTTTTTCTGCTCTTTCTATAATGCATGAGATCTGATGAATGTCTCATGAAGTCCCTGTTTCATGTTCTTCAGCATAAATATGGCCATCTACAGGGAACCACGCCTGAACTCCTGATCTTTCTCAATCTGTTTAAAGATCTACGGGAGCTTCTGCCCTCGGCGCGCTCACGTGTCTCTGTTTCTCGCTGGGAGTTTACCTGCGAGGGAAGAAACACATCAGAGCCGATGTCATTAACCGTTCGAGAGCACAAGACTGATATGGAGAGGTAGCTTATGGTGTTTGTTCCTCTATTAAGAACTCCTCCAGATGGGGAAGGAACCCAAGACTGTCATTTACCTCCTCTTCCCGCCTTCATTAGTGTCTTCCACAGGATTTTGGAAGGCGCTCGTATCTTCATCATCACAAACAGTTGCTAATGTGCTGAGTCATTTGCTGAGGGCTTTTCTGATTCAGTCTGCTCATGTTCAACATTTGTAAACTCACAAAATGCAGCTGAGCCTTATTATTGAATGGCACATTTACATACTGCCAGACCCCCGCACGCTCTTCTATAATTCATGTCATGTAGTTAAATGGCATGAGTTGAGATTTAGACATTTTCTACAGCTGTGCTGAGGAAGATTTCATATGCTTGCTGTAGTTCAACTATTATGTTGTAAACAGTGAATTAAATATATTTTTGAAATTGAAAATATATTTCAATTTACCAAAATGTATTTCGAAATGTATTTCAGGCTAAATGCAAATCAGAGTATGTGAGAGGAGTGGAGCGGCAACAATTTCTCTTCTGCGCCCCAAGCATTCATTAATCACTCCGCTCCAGCTCCGCTTCGGGTACAGCATTTCCCGCTCCTCGCTCCACTGATCAGAAACACCACTCCGCCTTCGCTAAAACACAGAACAGCGTTGAGAATCATTTTTTGCACTCCTGAATGTTTCTATGTGCGCGCGATGTGTACCAAAGTCTCTTTAAGGCAAGTCATGTCACTCGGCGGCCATCTTTGAAACGCCTCTCAGGCATGCAAGTGCAGCTCCTATCTCTTTGAATGAGGAAACATCAAATTTTCAAAACTGTTCACCAAGCTTACACTGTAAAAAAAAATCTTACGGTAAAATACCGGCAGCTGTGGTTGCCAGAACTTCACAGTACAAAATGTGGTAGCAACATTTTGGGTTTTACAGACTTAACTTAATTTCACAATAAAATACCGTATTTCATTAACTGATATAATATTAATAAACCAACATATTGAAGTACATACTTTCTGGTGCTTACGTCACCCCGCTCGTGACGTCTCGCTGCTCCATTGGGCTGATTTGACACGTGCTTCAGAACGAGGTCACGCAGGGGCGTTCCCAAAGCGAATCTGGACGCAGTTCGAGTTCCTGAAAGGGAACCCTAATGTACACAACTGATAAGAAAAAAACTAAGAAGAAACCGTTATTTCAACAAAAAAACATCAAATATGAAGTGTCATGCAGGGAATTCTGGGAGTGTCAATTTACGTTTTTTCACTGTAAATTATACAATGACTTTTTCTTTTTCACTTCCAAAAACCGTATTTTTTTTACAGTATTTGACTGTAAAATTACATTAAATGTAATTACATTTATTCACCGTATATAGTATGGAAACTTACTGTTAACCAATTAACAGGTTTTTACTGTAGCATTTTTAGTCTTTTACTGTTAAAATCACAATAATTTTTTACAGTTAAATTTCATATTTGAAATCACCAATGAAATCTGACAACAACTGTCTCATAAATGTTCTTTCTTATGCTCCAATAGCGTTAAACAAAGCTTATTTTTCAGGCTAGACCAGCCAGTGCGCATGCGCAGTCTTAAGTGCGCATCTCAGAACACTGACTGTTTCTATAGCAACCGGGACTTCTAATGGCAGCTGCAGCTGCAGTCCTTCAATAGAGCGGCCATATTGCATTTTTCCCCATTCAAAACTATACGAGTGAACCGTCTTGCGTATTCTATAGTCTTTGTCTGTACGTCAAGTGCAAGCTTGTGTGTTGTGTGCGTGTGCAGCAATGTAGCAGCATATTAGTTTAGTGTGTGAGTAGAGATTAACTACCTGTATAATAAACTGTTTAAAACGTGAATTCACCCAATCAATATTGAGTATCCACATGCTACAAACAAACATGCTTGAGATATAACCACCCGCACTTGTCCATCAAAGTCATTATAACCTTCACCTTTTTTCTGATTTGTGTGATCCACATCTGTCAAGGTAGCTTGATATATATAGTTTTTCTTCAAATGTGAATACGTGAATGTATTTTCTTGGATTGAAATGTATGGAGGGCAATGTTTATGTTTTTAAATGCTTTAAAAATATATATTTATACATTTTATAATATATTTTTAAAAATATACAAAAAAAAAAATCTAAATATATTGGTGGACAATATATTTACACAAATATATTTTGAAACCTATTGTGGCAAATATGTCAAATTTTTTGTATATTTTTAAATGTATTTAAAATGTAGTTAAAAAATAAATTTTTGCCTTATGTGTATTTTTTTTTTTAATTACCAGATTATGTCATTCAAAAAATAGAAAAGCATTTTTTGGTTACAAAAACAATACGGTTTTCTGAATTTAAGGAGACAACATTGAACATAAACACATAAATATACTACTACTAAAACTAAAACCATTGTTTATTTGAGTAAATATTAAGTTCACTGCAGGGACTTGGAGTAATGATGCTGAACTATTGAAATGAGCTGTTTGAGTGAACTGTGGTGCTAAAACAAACCATGCAGCTGGTTTGACTTCCCAAAGCTATTTAAAAGAACGAGAAACGCTTGCTTTGATTATTGCATCCATTTATTTAGGTATAAGGCAAAATGCAAAATGAAAAAAGTGATGTAGCAATGTCTGTCATATTATATTGGTACTTGCTGGAATTAATAGCTTGATGGTGTAAAAGCTAAACAGTTTAAAAACAGCTTACATACTAACATTCTAAAATTTGGGGTTGGTATGATTTATGAAGAAATTAATACTTTTATTCAGCAAAGATGCATTAAATTGATCAAAAGTGACAGTAAAGACATTTATAATGTTACAAAAAGTTTCTGTTTCAAATAAATACTGTATATTAATACTTTTTTTACTATATATAAATACTTTTTAAAAACTTTTTATTCAGCAAAGAATCCTGAAAAATTACAGTTTCCACAAAAATATGAAGCAGCACAACTATTTTTGGCATTGGTAATAATAAGAGATGTTTTTTGAGCAGCAAATCAGCATATTAGAATGATTTCTGAAGGATCATGTGATGCTGAAAATTCAGCTTTGATCACAGGAATACATCACATGTTACAATATAGTCAAATAGAAAACAGTTATTTAAAATAGCAATAATATTTTACAATATTTTACAATAAAATTACTGCCTTGATGAGCAAAAGAGACTTTAAAAAAAATCATAACTCTAAACTGTTGAACAGTATATTTGTCACTCATTTTAAGAAACTCTTGTGTCTTTTGTTTTGACAGTTATGCTTTCTTGTCTTTATTGTTTAGTTAAAGGTGGGGTAAGCGATTTTTCAAAAACACTTTAGAAAACTGATTTGGGCCGACTAGCAAAACAAACTTGTAGCCAATCAGCAGTAAGGGGCGTGTCTACTCATGATGTGGAGGAGATAGCTGATCAGTGCACAATTAGCCAGCCTAGCCACAGAAAGCGACCGTTGAAAATCATTTGAAATTTGTGTCAATACGTCATGAATAGGATGCAGCAGCAGTTTTGCTTTGTTTCACAGAACTAATTGTTGCCTGGGTTGTACGTATGTGTGGGGCGTAGCTATCAAAATAGGGGCGAGACCCTTTTGGGGTAGGGGCGTGTTTGTTTTGGTGATTTCAAATGTCAGTATTGGCTACCAGAAATCACTTACCCCACCTTTAATCAGATTTAGTTCCTTTTACCTTTTGTATATAGTGCATTGTCTGGCTTTGTTTATATAAGCTTACAATTTTGGCTATATCAAATGTTATTTGAGATTAAGCCACTTATCCTGGCCAACCACATAAAATATTGTAGAAATAGGACAGATAACAGAGGTCATTTGAGTAGAAGTCTTCAGCAGCAAGAAAATGGTCATGAAAAACTCATTTTCTCTGGTGCAAGAGACCTTGACTAACATTATAAGTGCACTTCAGGGAGGAAAATATACATTTACAGGAATATATAATAGTACAGAAATTTCTGGCCATGTTTATTAGTTTCAAAGATGGAAAATATGCTAGTAAATGCGTTTGCTTGTCTGAAGAATAGTGTCTTATCGTTCCTGAGAGCAATCAAATGCTGACCGACATGACAGAGGTCTGAGATCCACAGAAAACAAACTAACTAAACCTTCAGACTGAACTATATTAGAAGTGAAAATGGAAAACTTGAGAGCGCTGTGAGGTCGCGGTGAGTGTTCACCTGAGCATCTTTTCTTTTTGGGAAACAAGGTCACTCTATCCATCAAACACAGCAATAAAGTAGCAGAAGGAGAGGAGATAAGGTGAAGGTTGGTGTGTGTGTGTGTGTGTGTGTGTGAGCCACTAAAGTGGTTTTACGAAAGCATGTGCGCGTGCGCGCGTGTGTGTGCAGATCTGTGCAGTGGACTGAAGTAGAGAGAGAAGGGAAGATGAAGAGATGACACTCATCATTTCTGCAGTATGTATACTGTGTGTGCAGTATGTGTGAATGTTCTGCTTGCATTGAATACCTGTATGACCTGCTGCATATGTGAAAATGTGCTCTGTGCACTGTAGTACTGCATCCCACAATGCACAGCAATGCATTTGACTTAAACTTTAATTTAAAAGTATGATGAATGAACTGGAAATAATATGGTCTGTGGTTTGTTAACATCTGAATGGAATACTAGCATACTACTGAATACTGTATACTGCCTACTATTTTTTTAATAATAGCATTGCTTGTGGTTGGTGTCCATTTGTTATCTTGGAAATAAAAAAATATATATTTTTCCTTTTTTATTCAACTTTGTGTAAAAACTATCAGGATTCCAAACGAATACTGAGTTAAAATAGAGGATGATTCAAGATGACAGCCAATATAACCGATGACTTCCTGTTTGTTCATCATATAGGAAATGTAAGGTCAAGTTGAGCACATTGCATTTGGGATACAGTAATTAAAGGAATTGTTTTTTTAAAGAATAACTTGCTGAAAATGTACGTGCCCTCTTTAATACTGTGTGCTGTTGTATAATGCTCATTTTGGCAAAACACTAAAGTAGGTCATGTAGGCAAACTTTATGTATGCATATTGTGCACAGTATACATACTAATACAGTAATATATGCAACATCAAATATAGCCCTTGTTGTTGACTAATCATTTTATTAACCATGGGTTTTCATCCAAAGTAACAGCTTTCATTCTCACTTGCAGAATTAAATGTACACTCTCAGAATAAAAAGGTACAAAGGTACCCTTGCAAATACTGATATGTACAGTTTAGGTACTACTATGTGCCTTTAAGGTGTCAATATGCACCCTTAATGGGTAAATAACGTACAAACGTGTACTTTTCGAAAAGATACCATCCCAGTGACAGCTTTTGTACCTTTTTGTCTGAGAGTGTATTGTTATGAGGTCATCTGACAATGATGTAGCATATACTGTTTGAAATATTTATCACCACATAATGCATAATGTAGGCATGTTTTAGAGATGGTAGGGGGTTGAGGAGGGTTTAGACATGCCAACAGTTCAGACATTTTACACAAAACTCACACAAATAAACATGAGGTCATGTGACCTTACTGTAAAATATAGTTTGAAACACTTGTTTTATACTGAAAGACTCTTCTGCTCACCAAGGCTGCTTTTATTTAATCAGAAATACAGTCAAAACGGTAATATTGTGAAATATTTGTACAATTTCATATAATTGGTTTCTAATTTAATATATTTTAAAATGTATTTTATTCCTGTGATGCAAAGCTGAATCTTTAGCATCATTACAGCAGTCTTCAGTGTCACACGATCCTTCAGAAATCATTCTAATATGCTGATATTAAGAAACATTTCTTATTTCAGTGTTGACACCAGTTGCGTTGCTTAGTACGTTTGTGGAAACTGTAATGCGTTTTATTTTTCAGGATTCTTTAATGAATAGAAAGTTAAAAAAAATATATATATATATATATATTTGACAGCCTTTACTGTCATGTTTGATCAATTTAATGCATACATGCTGAAAAATTTCATGCATGCATTAATTTCTTTAAAAATATATTTTTCTTTTGAACAGTAGTACACTAGTTGCATGCATTGCATTCTGCGCAATATTCTTTTCTGAACACAGCCCTAGTAGATGTTTGAGTTTACAAACCTCTGCATGAACCGTTGCATTCTCTTTAGAGGAAGAGAGTGGGGAATTTTATAATCAAGCGCTTGTGTGTTTTTTGTACAGTGATTTGATTTGGTGAATCGTCTGATAATGTTATCCTGAACTCTGCACAGTCAAATCTGCTACAAGATTAATGCATTAATACATACATTTATTTATATATTTACATAAATACTTTTCTGTTTACCTTTCACAACAGACAGATTAGAGGACAGGAAAGATGTGAGATGCTGTAATCCAATTTGTCCACTTTGAATTATTACCTTGAGTGCATCTCCTCTGAGTGTGTGTGCGTGTGTGTGTGTGTGTGTGTGTGTTTGCTTTGAGAGCTCTTTTTGCTTGTAAAGCTGAAATTGTGCAGTCTTTTTTGTGTTTTGTTGTTTGCATTCACGTCAAGATCGCACAGGACTGACGTGATGTTTACTGTAATCTAATATCATGTTTGTTGTCTTTTCATATGCACTTTTAATTTGCTCTTTGGCTGCATGATGTCTAAATAAAGCCTGAAAGGAAAGTTCAAAGTTTCATATTGTTCAGAATTTCTGATAAAGAAGAAGAAAAAAAAAAACACGTTTAATATTCCATCACCATGGAGACCAGACATGGAAACTATTCAACTTGGAAACAAGATGAAACTAAAAATAATATGAAAGTACAACATATTACAGAGCACCATATCTCAATGAATACTGCACTTCTCTAATGTTAACGATTTGTTTATTGACACTCTTATAATAATCACATGCAAAATATTCAAAATTTCTCTACTGAGTGTTAATTTATGTTCGGTGTCTGCATTTTTCTAAATATGCATTAGCAAGGGGACATTTTAATTAATTTAAATTTTAATTAAATTTTACTTTGTCATTTTTATTTTTTGTAATAAAAATTTTTAAGTAAAAGTTTTAGTCATTTTAGATCTTCAACTTATTTTATTTTGGTTAGTTGGCAAGGCAACATTTCTAATTTTCTTTTAAGCTTTTTTAAGTTTAGGGTTGCAATTTGATTTAATTTAATATGCAAAAATGAAAAATATATATCTATAATACTTATAATAGTTTTAGTTAACAATAACAACACTGGCTCTTTCAGGAGATTCAAATGAGTTTGGAATTTATTTCATTTATGTATCAACATTATTCAGATATTCCTTGTAGTCTCATATTTCTTCTAAATCTCATTTATATTTATTCATTTATTCTTAAATAAATAAAGTCAATATTTGTTGTACTGTAAGAGTAGAGCTATAAATGAATTTGGATGTTAATTTTAATTTTAGTTTAGATTTTTGTAATTCTATGTGCTTTTGTCATTTTTATTGTCATCTCATATTTATTTATTTAAGTTAACAAAAACCTCAAATGTTTCTCCTAAAACTTGTTTATATTTATTGATTTAATTATAAATCAATAAAATGTCAAATAGTTGTCATACAGTAAAATTATAGAGCTATAAATGAATTTGGAGCTGCTCAGATCATTTGGTCATGAAAAACTGATGAGAAATGTTTCAAATTAAGTTCAATTTGAGATTCTGACTTTTGATTGCAGACTTTGGTATCTTGTCGTATCTGAGCTCAGATTGAGACAGTGTTCAGATCTCTTGAATTGCTAGGATGGGGACAAATGTGAGATTACTGGGGTCTTTTTGGCAGTAGAAACATCTGAGATGAAGAAGACTTGAGCAAAGGCCACCATTTATTCTCGCTGCAGTCTAGAAGAAACTATTTAGATATTAAAGAGATCTCATTTGTGATTTTTCTTTCCTTTTGTGTGTGTGTGTGTGTGTGTGTGTGTGTGCGTGCAGTAACTGAATGTGACAGATAGAGGCCATGGGTCGCTGTGTGTTTTCTCTCTCCAGACGTAAGGTAAGTCAAAAAGGTCACAATCAGATGTGCTTTCAATCAGCAACAAAGTCTGTGTGCTCGTTCCCTGAGGCTCACATGGTGCAGGAACATGTTAAACATGTTAAATCAGTTCAGTTCTCTGTTATCTTCTGCTCTTTATACATATCGTATCTCTGTGTCTGTATATGTTCAAGGGCTGAAGATATGAGATGTTTTGTGTTGTGGTGCTTTCCTCATATTGACTTCAACCTCAAAGCCCAACAATGTCACATTCGGAACGTTTATGTAAGTAATGTAATAATCTGTCACATGGTTTGGGTTCATCATTGGTGGAATCGGTTTAAAGGTTTTAGTTATTGCTCAGGGTGGAAAAAGTTCTTTGAAAGTTCTCCTTATCTTTCACATTTCACCCACAAAAAGTGGGAGTTTCAGATGTAACCTTTGGCTGCTGTGGATGTAAATGTAAATAACCTCAAAACAGTAAACATTACATTTGGAAAAAAACACCTTCAGGCTGATCAGTTTTGAAGTTTATGCAAGGTTACAGAATCTAATTTCCATGGTGATTTTATTGTCTATTCTGTCCGTGATTTGTGACCCTGACCGTGACCCCTGGTGCAAATGTATTTGCAATTCAGGACAAAATAGACATACTAATACTGCACTGTTTCAGTTTATTAATAATCTGGCCTTGGGGAACACTTTACATTTAGATAATTGGAAAATGGTGGAAAGTTTGCATTTTGAAAGTGCCATTACACTGGAAATGGCTGGAAAGAGTCTATTGAATATGTCTCAAAAAATAAGAATTAAGTTTGATAGATCATTTTATGGCTCATTTAGTATGATATAGTGAGAATATGGAGGAAAAACAACTCAGTTTTATTCAGACTGATATTTATATGGCCAAAAGTAAGATGAAATTCTGATGCTTGTAATATAAATCAATGAGATCTTTATAACAGTGTAACAGACTACTTACATAAAATGATATAAACATCAGTTGTCACTCTATATATGTCAATAATGTCTTAATAAGATGATATTTAAATGCTTAGTTTTATGATCAAAGCTCTGTAGTTTCAAAACATATAAAGCAATGCAATACAATGATGATTGAGCGATGAACAAATAAACATTCCTCAAAAGTCTGATGATTTGAGACTTACATTTGAACCAGATGTTTCTAAAAAATTATGTTTGGATAATAAAGTAAACCAAAATTGCTTCAGTCCAGAAATTGTTCATCTTGAATTATTATTAACAATATAAAATCTATTCTTCTGTTTACTTCATAAAAATCAGTAGTGATTTCACAGCAAACAAAAAAACAACGTGAACCACAAGCTGGAAGTGGATGTTTTTACAATTGTACTAAAAGGCCTTTTACCTTCTTAAAAAGTATAAACTATCAATCAGACAGCAGAAGGCATGTAGTAGATTGTGGACAACAGGTTTTTCAGCAAAGTTTTGATAATGTTTATCATTTAGTGACCTTAGAAATGTGCATATCAAATATAAATGTCATTGCATTAGATACAACGTATTAAAACAAATTGGAATTTATTGTAAACAAAGGTCACAGAAGCACACATTTCAAGCAAAACCTTTCACAGAAAGATGTTTGTTCGGTTTGAAAAGCTAAAAAAATAAATGTACACCTGTGTATACTTGAAGAGAACTGACTTTCAGTTCTCAGAGAACTGAAAATTCACCAAAACACCATCTGATTCAAAGACATTTAGCAAGAAGAAAGAGAAGAAGAAAAGTGAACATTAGTAAAAAGAAAAGATCCTGCAGCAATTGAGACATGCAGATGGTTTAATATTTTATTATCTAATGATTTTCATTGAGTAATGTCCCATAATGCTGGAATTGACTTCAGATGATCTGCTGAGACCATCGCAACCTTCAAAAACCACTTTCCATTAGCATTTTAAATTATGTTTCTTCTACATTTACACTTCTGCTTTGCACTGTAAGAAACTGACTGTGAAATTCACAGTAATTAACTGGCAGCAAGTGACAAGTAACTGTAGAAAAGAACTACAGTAATTTACTGGCAGCAAGTGACAAGCAACTTACTGTAAAAAATAATACAATAATTTACTGGCAGCAAGTGACAAGTAACTTACTGTAGAAAAGAACTACAGTAATTTACTGGCAGCAAGTGACAAGCAACTTACTGTAAAAAATAATACAATAATTTACTGGCAGCAAGTGACAAGTAACTTACTGTAGAAAAGAACTACAGTAATTTACTGGCAGCAAGTAACTTACTGTAGAAAAGAACTACAGTAATTAACTGGCAGCTAGTGACAAGTAACTTACTGTAGAAGAAATAACCATATTTTCGCTGTTTTCATTTACAGTAGCAACCATGTAACTGTAAACTAAAACTCACTAATTTGCAAGTGCAACTTTCTTTGGCCTTTTTTGTGCTTATTACACTGGACAGTGTAACGATTGGTGGGGAATGTGATCAGCAAAGGACCTTAAGCCAGGAATTGAACACGGGTCGCCAGAGACACAGTTGCACTATATGTCAGTGCGGTAACCACTAGACTATCTGTACCGACAGGTTCCATTGCTGTTTAGTTATATTGGTTCAGCCCAAATAAAATATAAAAATGAATATGAAATAAATAATGCATGTTGCACGATTTAAATATAAATATTCGTTTATCAACAGTCACAGTTAACTGTTCATCATTATAACAAGCTTCATTTATCATTCTTCACTTATTGCTAGATGTGTTGAAAACAATAAAATCTTGATAACCTTCTGGTAATTTTTTTTAATTTTTATTTTTTTATTAAAGAATACATTTGCTTCCTGTATTCTTTATTCAAACCTAAAATGTAATTGAATTACAGTGAGGTCAAATTAAATGCATTGGCTGGAAACCCAGCTGCCAGTGTAGGCTACTATGTTTTCCTTCTCTATCCCAGTGGCTGGGTTTCAGAAAACCCTAGTGTATGGCAGTACGGTGAAATCGCGTTCTGGGGGGTGAATTTATGATTATGATACTGAAGTTAAAATAATATGATAATAATTAAAAGTTTGTATGAAGCAGTATAATGGGCGGTTTTTGTACAGGTAAAATAACTAGAAGCGAAAGACACCAGAAGCCAAACACATTCAAGTTACAAATAGTCGAGCCCGTTCTCTTGTGAAAACTAAGCTGGATATAAATAATATCCTTTTTTTTTTTACAGCACATTGTTGGTTACTGGTAAGCCAACGGCTGTGTCAAAACAACCCAATTGCTGGGTTTGTCCCTATTTTACCCAGCACTGGGTTGTATTTAACCCAGCATTTTTTAGAGTGTACTGTTCAAAAGTTTGTGGTCTGTTTTGCTTACCAAGGTTGAATTTATTTAATAAAAAATACAGTAAAAACAGTAATATATTGAAATATTATTACTATTTTACTGCTTTCTATTTGAATATATTGTAAAATATAATTTATCCCTGCGCTGCAAAGCTGAATTTTCAGCATCATTACTCCAGTCTTCAGTGTCACATGATCCTTCAGATTTAATTCTAATATGCTGATTTGCTGCTCAAGAAATATTTATTATTATCAATGTTGAAAACAGTGCTTTTATATATAATCTATTTTTTTTACATATTGCAACAATGATCCATAATTCAACAGAACATTTACTTAAAATAGATTTTTTTGGTAACATTATGAATGTCTTTAACTTTTGATCAATTAAATGCATCATTGCTAAATAAAAGTATTAATTTTGCTCTATTTATTCACCTTCTGCTCTAAATCCCAATTCAATTTCAATCAGTCTGTGATTGATCCATATAAGCATGTTTGTTCACAATATTGCTAAAGCATTAAACTGTAATCTGGCAGTCGTTTTGACATTTAAAGACCCGGTTATTGTCGAAAAACAATATACGAATATATATTAATATATAATATACGATATATACGAAAACCAGCTTGTTATTGACACGACAACATGTGCAGTGAACAGAAGCACTTATACATGCACATGGAAAGAAAGATGGAGAGCAAAAAACAGAGAGCAATACAAGCAAATGGGAAAATAAATGAGCATAAGGAACAAGGTTTTCTTTTGATCACTTACATAATTGCTTGTTGTGTTTTCTACAATACATTGGTAATTACTGTGATTTTCTACAGTACATAATTAGTTATTGTGTTTTCTACAATACATTGGAAGTTACTGTGATTTTCTTTAAGAAATTGCTGGTTACTGTGACACTCACAGTACTTCTTACATTACTGCAATTTTGACTGAAACTACGGTATTCTACTGTGAACTAGTATACAGTAATTTCCTGTGCACAAACACAGTAAATTCCTGTAGATTTCACATGAATTTTTTACAGTGTGGCTTTGGATTAGGCTTTTTGGTTATAACCTAGAACTATTTATTAATTTTTTATTCATCTACTAAATAAACTCCAGCTAGATCAATCATATCATCCAGCTTGTACCTAAAATGGCTGGAATAAATATCAATTGTCACTCTATATCTCCCAATAATGTCTTAGTAAGATTATATTTAAATGATTAATGCTCTGTAGTTTCAAAACATATAATGCAATGCAATACCATGATGATTGAGAGATGAACAAATAAACGCTCCTCAAATGCCTGATGATCATATTTGATACTCACATTTGAACTGATGATTTTTCTAAATTCATGTTTCATTCATCAACTAAATAAACTTCAGTTAGATCACTCAAATCATCCAGCTTGAACCTAAAATGGCTGGAAAATGCAAGTAAGGCTTTTCCTCAAACAGTTTAGCAGATTTAATACTCTGCCCTCAAGTTTTATTTCTATTTTATTTTTATTTTATCTAACTCATTTTTGGTTATTTCTAATTCTCTTATTTTTATTTGACATTGTCATTCTTTATGTGAACATTTATACTGTCACATGATCCTTCAGATTTAATTCTAATATGCTGATTTGCTGCTCAAGAAATATTTATTATTATCAATGTTGAAAACAGTGCTTTTATATATAATCTATTTTTTTTACATATTGCAACAATGATCCATAATTCAACAGAACATTTACTTAAAATAGATTTTTTTGGTAACATTATGAATGTCTTTAACTTTTGATCAATTAAATGCATCATTGCTAAATAAAAGTATTAATTTTGCTCTATTTATTCACCTTCTGCTCTAAATCCCAATTCAATTTCAATCAGTCTGTGATTGATCCATATAAGCATGTTTGTTCACAATATTGCTAAAGCATTAAACTGTAATCTGGCAGTCGTTTTGACATTTAAAGACCCGGTTATTGTCGAAAAACAATATACGAATATATATTAATATATAATATACGATATATACGAAAACCAGCTTGTTATTGACACGACAACATGTGCAGTGAACAGAAGCACTTATACATGCACATGGAAAGAAAGATGGAGAGCAAAAAACAGAGAGCAATACAAGCAAATGGGAAAATAAATGAGCATAAGGAACAAGGTTTTCTTTTGATCACTCACTGATGTTTCAGGCAAATGTGTGTCTGTTCTCCCAGAGACCGACGTCTCATTAAATCCAGCAACTCTGACACAAACAGCCAATTCTTAAGCAGATCTGATGCCACTGCTGGCACACTGATTATACTCAATTCTGCTTTAAAGAGGACGTATTCCACATGTTAGCATTGTGCTTTTTTCCACAAGTCCACTTATAATGTACTTGTAAGTCAAGATTTATTTCACATAAAAAGTCATAACTTATTTCTGCTGAATGTGTGTAGCCACATAGTTTCTGGTCCCCAATGACTTCCATAGTATTTTTTCCCCCATGGAAGTCAATGGCTACCAGCAAATGTTTGGTTACAG
Source organism: Sinocyclocheilus rhinocerous (assembly GCF_001515625.1). Classification (NCBI taxonomy): domain Eukaryota; kingdom Metazoa; phylum Chordata; class Actinopteri; order Cypriniformes; family Cyprinidae; genus Sinocyclocheilus; species Sinocyclocheilus rhinocerous. The sequence continues at coordinate 51,221 of NW_015649222.1, read as the reverse complement.
GTTTGGAGGGTGAGTAAATGATGAGGGGAATTTTCATTTTTGGGTGAGCTATTCCTTTAAGAAGCAGAATGACTTAAAATATTAAATATTTTACTTAAAATACTTAAAATATTTAATATATTTTATATTAATATTTTAAAAAATCCTCATGTCTTAAAATGGCTTGAATGTAACCCTACACCCTTTACCTCATTGACCGTTTGTGAGCAGACATCACAGTTATGTCACGTCCAGCTGCGCACACATTGCGATGGCAGAAAAACAGTGGTAATAAGTGGAGGGAAATGGGCAAAATTCATAGAATAAGAGAAAACATTTCTTGTTGTGCCTTTGGATTTCAGAATCGGAATGCAAAAAATATTTTTTTTTATAGAATACCATCGTCAAAGATGCCCTATGAAGCTAAACGCAGATGTTTATGGTTGCAAGCCATAGACTGGACTGATGAAACCTGAATTAAGTTAGTTTAACCATAATATTTCTCCACTCTGCTCTTTCTGCCAAGAGGAAGAGGAATCTATTTCACATTTATTCTACTTTTGTTCTTATTCTAAACAATTCTGGCTTCAAATATCAGCTTCCCTACTTCCTGTGTTTCACCAGCTGTGTAATATTTCCATAAGTAAAGTTATTTTCCATTCTGATGTTTCTGACAATAAGGAGTTAGATGATGTCTTAAATTTTATTTGTATGATGGGTAAATATCATATCCACAAAACCAGATATCTTAAAGGGGCCATATGATGCCCATTTTCCACAAGTTGATATGATTCTTTAGGGTCTTAATGAAAAGTCTGTAACATAGTTTGGTTAAAATTTCTCAGTGGTAGTGTAAAAAACACCTTTTTTACCTCCAGTCCAGTCTGTGCTGGAACGCTACTGTCAATGAAACTATCGTGGGAGGGGCCTGTCTGTGTGACGTCACAGATCGGCTAGATTTGAGAAAGGGGAAAACATTTAACCAGATTTAAAAAAAAAACACTGGGTGGATTTTTATCAGTATAGGGTGGTTGTGTACACACACTGCCAACACACATTTCAGTTCAAACAACTTGTAAAAGTGCATGTAGCATCCTATGACCCATTTAAATTTAAACCCAGCTGCAAAGTATTTGCTTCTGATCTACATTTATCATTGCCTACATTTCAAAAAGTCTCCTTCATTAAAAAAGCTCTGAAGATGTCTCATAAAAAAATTTAACTTGAATTTGACGTAAGCAATAGGTCACATATATAATATGCAAACATATGCAGTTCATACGGGAAATAATGTATTAGCCCTACAGTTACAGGATGAAATCGTATCTATAATATTTTATATAGATCATTTAAACATATGATTTTAATCTCCCAATTTTGACTTTTTTTCCCGCAATTGCAAGTTTATTTCTCCAAATTCAGCCATTATAACTCGCAATTCCGAGTTTATTTCTCGCAATTTAGATTTTTCTTCTCAGAATTGTGAGATATAAACTCAGAATTACAAGAAAAAAATGTCCAAATTGTGAGATATAAACTGGAAATTAAATTTTTTTAACTCTTTAATTCCATGGCTTCCATAGACTTCTACTGCAGAATGTCTCGGTTATGTATGGCAACCATGTCGAAGTTTCTGACACTAGGGGACGCTCTTAGGAGCCTAGACACCTCTGACATCATTGAGAAAAGGCCAATGAAATTGGCGAGCAAAATTTGCATAGCTGGCCACACCCCAGACATCCGGGTATAAATAGGCCAGAGTCATCATTTGCTCACTCGTTCTGTTTTGAGGAGTCGAAAAGCATCTCATACCACTCAGAGGCAGTTCAGAGTTGTGGCATAAGGGACACAACATCTCCGTTCCCTCCATCAGGGAATGAGGGTTGCCATACGTAACAGAGACGTTCCCATGTTGTGTCGAAGTTTCCGACACTAGGGGTCCCTATACAGAACGCCACAGCTGTTGAACTGTTACGAGACCACAGGGCGCAGATGTTGACAAGCCAGTGTGTCACAACTAAATGCACCTCTCCTCCTCGTAACCTTCCAACGTCCAAGACTTATGACCTCGCTCTCTAACTTCTCTAACCAAGAAGGCGGAGGTCACCTTAAGCTGGAGCATTTTCTCGTTTTGTTAGGAAAATAGAATAAGTAACAGCTGAAAGTCCCGGTAGTTAACCCTGGGAAAGTGTCTGTTCCCCCATTGGGAACCCTTGTAATCCTGTACTGATATGCCCATCCTTTGAAGGCAAACTGAAGAAACGGCCTGTGCCTTGGAAGGATCAAGACATTAAAGTACTCGTCCTTCAGGTCTATTGCCGCAAACCAATCTTTGTCTCTGACACATGTTAGCATGTCTTTGAGGGGCGACATTCTGAACGGGAGTTTGTGAAGGGTCCGGTTCAATACCCTCAGGTCCAAGATTGGGTACAATGAAATAGGGGCTGTAAAAGCCCTTCTCGAAGAACAGCAGCATTCTTGTCTCGCACTGAGGTAAATAGAATGCCACTGAACTTCGGTGGATGCCTGACGAACTGAATTGCATAACCGAGCCAAACGTTTCTGAGAAGCCAGCGGGAAGAGTTGGGGAGGCTTAGCCTTGCATCCAGACACCTCGCCAATGGTCTCAAGGGAACTACGTTCGATGTACCTAGGGCAGGGTTCCTGCGGCTTAGCGGAACAAAAGGCACAGTAGCAGGAGGTGAAATGTCCTTCAGGCTGGTCAGATAGTTCCTCCTCCCTGGGTCGCCTGTCTCAGGTACGCTTCGAAGCCTTCCGGGGGTTCTTAGTGCCCTGATGATGAGCTGACGGTGCCACTTTCCTGCAAGTGGAGGGCCGTTGTTCAGGCTTGACTGCCAGCCTCACCAGTCCTCGCAGGGGGCTGTCCCTGGCGATGAGCAGACGAAGGCTGCTGCTTTGGGGTGCAGGACCAGGGCCTGACCCACGCCGAGGCGGGATGTGTTTGATGGTCTCCGTTTGCTGCTTTACCATGGAGAGCTGCTGCACAAATTCTTTCACGATGTCACCAAAGAGACCAACCTGGGAAATGGGGACATCAAGAAAGCGTACTTTCTTGGCATCCTGCATCTCAGTCAGGTTGAGCCACAGGTGGTGCTCCTGGACCACTAGCATGGACAGTGCCCTGCCCAGAGCCTGCGTTGTGACCTTTGTAGCCCGGAGGGCATAGTCGGTCTCTGAGTGCAGTTCCTGCAAAACCTCTGGGCAAAACCACCCTTGTGCAGTTTTTTCAACGCCTTGGCCTGGTAGACCCTCAGGATAGCCATGGCATGCAGGGCAGACACAGCTTGTCCAGAGGAGAGGAGGAGGCCACCAATGTGAGCACGATCTTGCGTCCTTGTGTTCTCGCTGTACATCATCATTAACTGTCGAAGATAAATTCCAATACTCAAGAATACAAGTACAGAGGACGCATGAAAGTGCCCGGATGCGTTCTTGATATCGAGGATGCATCAAATGCAGACTTGAGAGAATAGAACCGTCAGAAATCCCAGAAGATGCTGCGGGTGTACAACGTACTGAAGCCTGTAAGCTTTAAACTTCTCATTCTCGCTTAAGTGATTCCCGCTGCAAGCTCGCAAATACGTGACGGCTCATGAAAGTAAACATTTGTTGTTTTGTTTTGCATAATTTTAATGAAGCCTGTCATACTTTTTATTGGCATATTAATTTTTTTTTTTACATTGGCAAAGAATGTCCTAATAATTTTCAAAAATACATGTGGTAAATAAAAAGTATTAAATAATATGAAAATATTGTCTATAATAAAATTAAATAAATGTTTAAAAAGCGTTAAGACATTTGTTTGTGATGTTTTATGTTATTTATTTTGCATTGAGTGCTGCTGTCTCCCTCCTTATAACCTGCTTAGACTGTCAGTTGAGCAGCAAGATCACAGCGCATCTCAATTCTCACAAGGATGCGTTCTGTTTTCTCGCGTCCTTCTGAGTTTGTTCTTTCAAGGCAGCCTGACAAGACGTGTTCCACGAGAACACAAGTCCGTTCTTTGCATTCTTGGAATTGAGAAACAGACTTTCTTTCTTTTTTTCTGTCAGGTTGTTATGGTGTTGATGGTGAAAGTGACTCTATCATGAGCTCGGCCTCGGAGAACTCGACAGAACCGTGGTTCTGTGACGCGTGCAAGAATGGCGTCACACCCAGCTGTGAGCTCTGTCCCATTCAGGACGGCATCTTCAAAGAAACTGATGCGGGGAGGTGAGTTTTAACCGATGCTTGGTCTGATATTATCCTTTGTCATCATTAGCACACTCATTAAAGGCACAGCCATCTCTGTCATACCTTTCATGTTTGAGTTACTCCTTTAATTGCTGTATATCCGTTGAAAGTTTTTATACCACCCTCTGAGCTAAGATGCTTTAAAGGCTTTAAAGGCTTAATTTCTACTTCAGCATGACAGTGGTGACTTAACCATCAAGTCAGAAAGAGGGAAGAAAGGGAAGAAAGGGAACTAGAAAACCACGATGCTTACTGTTGCTCCAATAAATGGGATTTTTCTGATGATTTTAAAGAACTGCTTCTTTACCCTTGATGTCAGACCTAGAAAACATGACACAATGAGCAAATTGCAGTGAACACGTGACATGAAATGTCTCCACAAGACATTTTTCTAAATTTGAGTTGCTGTGAAAAAAGAAAAAAATCTCTGTTACGTATGGTAACCCTCATTCCCTGATGAAGGGAACAGAGACATTGTGCCGAAGTTTCTGACATTAGGGGAGACCGCAAGGGTCCGTACACGATCATGAAATTGGCGAGCAAAATTTGCATAGCTGGCCACACCCCAGACATCCGGGTATAAATAGGCCAGAGTATCATTTGCTCACTCGTTCTGTTTTGAGGAGTCGAAAAGCATCTCATACCACTCAGAGGCAGTTCAGAGTTGTGGCATAAGGGACACAACATCTCCGTTCCCTCCATCAGGGAATGAGGGTTGCCATACGTAACAGAGACGTTCCCATGTTGTGTCGAAGTTTCCGACACTAGGGGTCCCTATACAGAACGCCACAGCTGTTGAACTGTTACGAGACCACAGGGCGCAGATGTTGACAAGCCAGTGTGTCACAACTAAATGCACCTCTCCTCCTCGTAACCTTCCAACGTCCAAGACTTATGACCTCGCTCTCTAACTTCTCTAACCAAGAAGGCGGAGGTCACCTTAAGCTGGAGCATTTTCTCGTTTTGTTAGGAAAATAGAATAAGTAACAGCTGAAAGTCCCGGTAGTTAACCCTGGGAAAGTGTCTGTTCCCCCATTGGGAACCCTTGTAATCCTGTACTGATATGCCCATCCTTTGAAGGCAAACTGAAGAAACGGCCTGTGCCTTGGAAGGATCAAGACATTAAAGTACTCGTCCTTCAGGTCTATTGCCGCAAACCAATCTTTGTCTCTGACACATGTTAGCATGTCTTTGAGGGGCGACATTCTGAACGGGAGTTTGTGAAGGGTCCGGTTCAATACCCTCAGGTCCAAGATTGGGTACAATGAAATAGGGGCTGTAAAAGCCCTTCTCGAAGAACAGCAGCATTCTTGTCTCGCACTGAGGTAAATAGAATGCCACTGAACTTCGGTGGATGCCTGACGAACTGAATTGCATAACCGAGCCAAACGTTTCTGAGAAGCCAGCGGGAAGAGTTGGGGAGGCTTAGCCTTGCATCCAGACACCTCGCCAATGGTCTCAAGGGAACTACGTTCGATGTACCTAGGGCAGGGTTCCTGCGGCTTAGCGGAACAAAAGGCACAGTAGCAGGAGGTGAAATGTCCTTCAGGCTGGTCAGATAGTTCCTCCTCCCTGGGTCGCCTGTCTCAGGTACGCTTCGAAGCCTTCCGGGGGTTCTTAGTGCCCTGATGATGAGCTGACGGTGCCACTTTCCTGCAAGTGGAGGGCCGTTGTTCAGGCTTGACTGCCAGCCTCACCAGTCCTCGCAGGGGGCTGTCCCTGGCGATGAGCAGACGAAGGCTGCTGCTTTGGGGTGCAGGACCAGGGCCTGACCCACGCCGAGGCGGGATGTGTTTGATGGTCTCCGTTTGCTGCTTTACCATGGAGAGCTGCTGCACAAATTCTTTCACGATGTCACCAAAGAGACCAACCTGGGAAATGGGGACATCAAGAAAGCGTACTTTCTTGGCATCCTGCATCTCAGTCAGGTTGAGCCACAGGTGGTGCTCCTGGACCACTAGCATGGACAGTGCCCTGCCCAGAGCCTGCGTTGTGACCTTTGTAGCCCGGAGGGCATAGTCGGTCTCTGAGTGCAGTTCCTGCAAAACCTCTGGGCAAAACCACCCTTGTGCAGTTTTTTCAACGCCTTGGCCTGGTAGACCCTCAGGATAGCCATGGCATGCAGGGCAGACACAGCTTGTCCAGAGGAGAGGAGGAGGCCACCAATGTGAGCACGATCTTGCGTCCTTGTGTTCTCGCTGTACATCATCATTAACTGTCGAAGATAAATTCCAATACTCAAGAATACAAGTACAGAGGACGCATGAAAGTGCCCGGATGCGTTCTTGATATCGAGGATGCATCAAATGCAGACTTGAGAGAATAGAACCGTCAGAAATCCCAGAAGATGCTGCGGGTGTACAACGTACTGAAGCCTGTAAGCTTTAAACTTCTCATTCTCGCTTAAGTGATTCCCGCTGCAAGCTCGCAAATACGTGACGGCTCATGAAAGTAAACATTTGTTGTTTTGTTTTGCATAATTTTAATGAAGCCTGTCATACTTTTTATTGGCATATTAAATTTTTTTTTTACATTGGCAAAGAATGTCCTAATAATTTTCAAAAATACATGTGGTAAATAAAAAGTATTAAATAATATGAAAATATTGTCTATAATAATATGAAATAAATGTTTTTAAAGAGTTTTGACATTTGTTTGTGATGTTATGTGTTATATATTGTGCATTGCGTGCTGCTGTCTCGCTCCTTATAACATGCTGGGACTGTCAGTTGAGCAACAAGATCACAGCGCATCTCAATTCTCACAAAGATGCGTTCTGTGTTCTCGCTTCCTTCCAAGTCCGTTCATCGCCGTTGAAGCACCCAGGGGTACTCTAACAACACTTAGCTGTGTATGAGAAGGGAGAGACTGCTGCCTGTGCCGTAGATCCAACGACAAGGAGATCGAGAGGTGAATGAGTGCCGCTTCTCAGAGAGAGATGCTGCATTCGACTCCGAAAAACAGAACGAGTGAGCAAATGATACGCTGGCCTATTTATACCCGGATGTCGGGGGTGTGGCCAGCTATGCAAATTTTGCTCACCAATTTCATTGGCCTTTTCTCAATGATGTTAGAGGTGTCATGGGCTCCCAAGAGTGACCCCTAGTGCCGGAAACTTCAACACAACGTCGAAGTGATCGACTGAAAGGGAACTGTCATTTTCTGCCAGCAGGTTTGCTCCGCCCACAAAAACATCATCGCTGTTTGCAAACATCAAAATGGTCTATACGTGGACCTGTGAATATGCAAATTAGTCCCCAACCTCACTCAATCGCACCACTTTCACTCAGCTAGCAGAAATAAATGCTGTAGAAAATGCTACACAATGGCAGTGGCGATCTTGGATTAATGGTTATGGCTGTCATTTATTGCAGTTTCGAGAATGAATCCATGAGTGAATATATTAAATTTCTGAATGAATTATAGCCTAGAAATCATACAAAGTGTGCTCCCCTATAATCAATGAAAAGCTGTCACTCGTCTTAGTTCATCGCAATCTCGTTTCGTTATAATCAGTGAAGCTGTACACTGCACTATCAACCTCTTATTTACATCCTATCTACACCCTGTTTGTCATAACGTGAGGATTCGCGAGCGAACAGAACTCAGCATTGAACCTTTTGTGTCTTGAGTGGTGAGTGGATTCTGACTAACTTAAACGCCTCTGATTGGCCATTGTGTACATGAAATCAACAGATGTGTCTGTGATTGGCTACATTGCTCAACGCTGCAAAAACACATTCTAAATAGAAACCTTTGACCAGATATGAAAAGCCCCGCCCCACACATTTACATGATTGGTTACGACATGTTTGTGACGTTGCATACTGGTCTGGACCAAATCTCTGATATGCTGATCCTTAGAAGTTTAATGTAGTTCAGCACTTAGAGTTAAGGGTTTGTTTAAATCAACACTAAGTATGAACAAAATGTGGAATACTTGACACTTCATGCGCTCAAAGGTCACAGCTTTACTTACAGCAGAAGAAGAGCGATTATCAGGACACAATAAAACTTGTCAAGATGGCAGATGTGACTTCTTACAAATGTGAGACAAATGCTTTATCATCACCCTGTTTTGTGATGTGTATTTCAGTATTTTGCACAATACATTGAAAAGCCACGCTTGGACAAACAAGTTAGCTAATGTGCACTGTACATAACTTTAGTCGCAGTTCGAGCAAAAGCCGCCTGTACAGTCATTGCAGGGTCACGGACAAACATATTGGCACTTTAACTGTGAAGATGGGAGGATGTGAACTCGTACACGCCTGATTATCATTCAAGCGTGTGCAGGTTACCCTGCTCCCGACTCGACTCACAGCTTCATTAAAATGACAGTTCTGTCATGCTGATGAAGTCCACCGGCGAACGAGTGCTGACGTGACCCTCGGGTGAGTGAAAGCCCGGTTCAGAAGCAGTTCCCTCTGTTTGTCTGTTTGTCTCTCGTTGCCGTGTCTGTTACTCCAAGTGTATTGATGTGTGTGTATGTGAGTGTGTGATGGGGTGAATCCAATCACAAACTCATTTTATGGAGGTAATTTTCTTCAAGGTGACTCAATTCGGCCTTTATATATTGAAGCTAAATGTACTGATGCCACTGTAAAAAAAATCTCAAACTCAGCACACACTCTCTCTCACACACAGTGCAGCGCTGTAACACACAGATACAGCAGACAGGATGCCAATCACCCAGCGCTGAGTGCCTGTCAAGCGAGGAGTTTTTCCGCAGAGTGATTTCGACAAACCGTAGGAGCGACCCAATCTCACTGCTATACAAATACTATGATGCATACTTGCTTCTGTAACCCGTGAGGGTGTATAGCAAATGTTTTTGGGCATCTGCAAGGGTTGTGGATGCCAGGATAGACTTCTTACCTGAAGAAACGCGCTGCGATCATATCGCTGCCATAACTGAATTATCTCCACAATAGCAGCACTGACTCAGTTATGGCCATGTTCAGTAGAATGAACAACAGATAACACTGGTACAGTGGGCTATCTGAAGATTGTGTTTGCCCAAGTCTATATGCGTGTGTGTGTGTTTGCCTGCATATTATTCATTGCTATTGGATTTTGGAGGTGCGATGCCACAAGTGATATCAGTGTTTCACTGGCTGGAAATGATTCCTCCAATGGAATCCGATGCACATCTTTCTGGTTATTGACCATGAGCAAATTTAACATGACCTCGTGTGGTTTAATTGTTTCTTTGGGTTCTATTTTGCAATAGAATAATAAAGAATAATAACATCAAAAATACAATAAATATTGCAATAAAATAATAGTACAACAACAACAACAGCTAATAATTATTTATTTTATAGCATTTTTCTAAAGCTCAAAATAAAATGTAATATACTGAAAATAAGAATAATACAACAATTAATATTTATTAATTTATTTTGTATGCCATCTTTCTTAAATTCATATCACAATGTTAAAATTATTCCTATGTCAAGTTATATATATATATATATATATATATATATATATATATAAAGTGTTTTTA
>NW_015649222.1:31728-41331 GCF_001515625.1 Sinocyclocheilus rhinocerous | reverse complement strand
ATATATATATATATATATATATACATTTAAATTTAAAGTTTTTTTACATTTAAATTCCAAAGTTTTCCGAACTTTCAAGAACACAAGTGTTGCATCTTGATGCCATTCTTTCTGCTGCAATACTCAATATAATTTTTAAAGAACCAACAAGCACAGCAGGTAAGTTGGATTTATGATTTTTTTTTTTGTTCAAATAGACCTAGACTTAAAAGATTTGTTTTGCAATTCAGTCCCATTCACCCTGTTCCTATACCCAGCATGCACCGGGGCATGAATCATTAATGTAGTCGCATTTGATCATTTTTATTTACTGTAGGGTTGATTTTGTTGACGTGTTTATTACTTTTATTCTGCTATACCAGAGAGTTTCCCGTTTGTCATGCATCTGATCTTCAAACAACTAGAAAGAGACATTTCACACCTTTTGAGGTCTCACTCCACTGTCTATCTGTGGTCAAATTCAAGGCTTTGATGACGGCCTTCAGGACTACCACTGGAACAACAACGTCCAACCTCATCTCACACCTACAAGTGGATGATCCATTTTGTCTTCTATGAGTGAGCAGCACATGGTGGTTCCAACATAATGAGGTACAACATCAGTTTCCAAAACCTTTACTCTCTCTGTTTTCCCAACAAGCCTTCAACGTGCTGAGACCATCACAACCTTCATGAAACAGCTAAAGACACCTCTGATGTGAGCACTTAAACCACCACGGTAAGAAGCAGGTCCTATATAAATTCTGTTCTAGATTCTCTAGAGAGCCTACTCTCAAAACTTGGCGTTTGGGTTACTGCAAGTATTTATGGCTCTTGTATGATAAATTGCTTGCAGTGTTCTTCATTTGTAAGTTGCTCTGGGTAAAAGCATCCACTAAAGGTACAGTATGCATCTTATTTTTATTGTAAAACGGGCATTTGCAACTTGAATGTGCCAGGTTTCCTCTGTTATTTTAGGCCTATTTTTAACTGTACAAAACAGCTGCTGCTTGATATTAAACTGATATTTGTTATTTGTTATCATAATGCATTGCAGGAATTCTAAACACACTGGTTTGTTGCGCAAATAGTTTTACCGTTTGCTGCACTTTGTTGTTTTATTAGACCATAGCCCCGCCACATTTTATCACTTGTGATGCTTCAACAGTGATGCTATAAGTGCCGCAAAAATGGATGTTCAAAGACAAAACTATAAAGATGGCTGCGCACTTTTATTTCTCTGACGCACAAGGTCTAGAGCGGCTAATGAATCGGAAGTCTCGCACATTCACAGAAAATAACTCACTTTCCCGTTGCAAAATAAGTTGGGTATTACAGGTTCACTGAAAAGCCCTATTGAAAATTAATGATGTCCGGTTGCTGTGGATCGCTGAGTGCAACGGCCCTTGTAAACTAACTTTTGATTGCGGTCTGAACGTTGTGGAATTTTTTTTTTTTTAATGTGCATTACGTAAAATGAAATCTTTGGTAATGTTCATATGTATGGCAATTGCATATAAAATACCACGTTGTAACATTTACATTTACTTGTTTTGTTATTAAGTAAAATTATGACTTAATATGTCTCAACCTGACGACATTATAAGCTATAGCAACGAAAATCATGTTTAGTGGAAGATCAGGTGCATTTTCACTTTTTACACTTTAGTTTGGTATCATCCAGATCGCAAAATCGTCTATTTCAGAAGAAGATCCGTCGTTGAATCCGGTCCTAGTGTTCGCAGTAGCCGGTGGAGGGCAGAGGCGGGCAGCTGCATGAGGGTTAAACCGAAAAACGGGACTCACGCTGCTCATATTCGGCGAGCGCCGAGCGCACATGCATACAGCTGGATGCTGGATGCTGAAAACCAGATCTCTAGCTCCTCTGAACGCATCCAGAGAGAGAAAAGCAGCACAAACACACATCGCCATACAGTGAATGAGTGTGCGTTCTCAACTAATGACCAACTCATGCAGAGGAGTGTGAGCGCGTCTTTGGAGAGCGCGATTATATGAGAGCTAGAGGGCGGCGGCGCATAGCTCCGCACCTCCGGTTACCGCTCCAGTCCCGGGATCTTCTCCTGATCTCTCCGTTAGGAGCACACGCAGAATTTGGGACGCGTAACGGCGTCGGTCCTCCGTTCACCACCACAGCAGCTCCTCCAAAACGGCCGAAGCAAACCGAAGAAGGAACGAATATTCCGCGCTGAGGAGTTTCCAAACTCCGAAGTCATGGGGAAAAACGGACGCCAGAGATTTAGATTGGGATTAGTGCTTCTCTTTCTGTGGGTTCTCCTGCAAATAGTTGACGCGCAAGGTAAGACCACTTTCCAGTTAGAGATATTTTAATGTCTTGCTGAAAGTTTATTTTATTGAATTGCATTCTATGTTATACATTGCGATTATCATTTAGCCTATTCACATCACCGGAACGTTATATTAACAGTTTTATTTGATTTCTCTTTTTTTGTTTGTCGCTGATTTTTGTGCGTGTTGATGCTTTGGCAATTTTATATGCAAAACAGCATGCAACTGTGAAGTCCCTTGAAATTGAAATTGAGATCTGATCTTGTTTGGAGGTCTGATTTGAAATTTGAGACCGCAAATAGCTCCGCACCTCCGGTTACCGCTCCAGTCCCGGGATCTTCTCCTGATCTCTCCGTTAGGAGCACACGCAGAATTTGGGACGCGTAACGGCGTCGGTCCTCCGTTCACCACCACAGCAGCTCCTCCAAAACGGCCGAAGCAAACCGAAGAAGGAACGAATATTCCGCGCTGAGGAGTTTCCAAACTCCGAAGTCATGGGGAAAAACGGACGCCAGAGATTTAGATTGGGATTAGTGCTTCTCTTTCTGTGGGTTCTCCTGCAAATAGTTGACGCGCAAGGTAAGACCACTTTCCAGTTAGAGATATTTTAATGTCTTGCTGAAAGTTTATTTTATTGAATTGCATTCTATGTTATACATTGCGATTATCATTTAGCCTATTCACATCACCGGAACGTTATATTAACAGTTTTATTTGATTTCTCTTTTTTTGTTTGTCGCTGATTTTTGTGCGTGTTGATGCTTTGGCAATTTTATATGCAAAACAGCATGCAACTGTGAAGTCCCTTGAAATGAAAATTGAGATCTGATGTTGTTTGGAGGTCTGATTTGAAATTTGAGACCGCAAAGCCACAGTAATGCCTTAGGAGTAGCCTAACACCGACCATTTAATAGGCTGCGTAAGGATTTTCTGTTATTCTGTATTTTTTCCCTTTTTTTTTTTTAAAATCATTGTCTGCTGTCAGAAATGAGATTTGGGGGAGATTATTATTAAATGATAAAGGTTTGTGCTGGGCACGAATTATTCATCGACTTTTATTCGTTGACTTTTTCTGTCAGTTGTCGTGGCTGACGTGGAATCGGTCGAGGTTCGTCACGAGCACAGTTAACTAACTGTCAAGTCAAGTCACCTTTAAGGCTCACTTAATATCTGCCCAACTGCAGTTCCTGCTCTGAGCAGCTCATATACCGGACACCTTATTCTCATAGCCAACTCATTGTCAGTCAGTCAGTCACCTTTATTTATATAGCGCTTTTAACAATACAGATTGTGTCAAAGCAACTGAACAGCATTAATTAGGAAAATAGTGTGTCAATAATGCAAAATGACAATAGTAAACACTAATTTTCCAGTTAAAGACAGGTCATGATTGAATTCAGTGATGTCTTCATTCAGCTCAGTTCAGTTTAAATAGTATCTTTGCAATCATTTGCAATCAAGTAAACGATATCGCTGGAAATGAAGTGTCCCCAACTAAGCAAGCAAGAGGCGACAGTGGCAAGGAACCAAAACTCCATCGGTGACAGAATGGAGAAAAAACCTTGGGAGAAACCAGGCTCAGTCGTTAACTGTCTTAATCTGAAGTAGGCTACATTTACAAAAAATATTTGTGGAATATTTGCAATCCGTAAAAATTCTATATGTAGGCTAATTATTGACAACATGCTGACGTTTTCGCAATGTATTGTCTGATTTGGATCTGATCGACTGAAAACGCTAGCGACCTACTGTTACTATGGCGACGTCCTCCGGCGAAAGCGACTTCGCGATCATTTATTTAGCGCGCTTTATTAAAGGGGTCATATGATGCGATTTCAAGTTTTCCTTTCTCTTTGGAGTGTTACAAGCTGTTCGTGAATAGATAAGATCCCTAAAGTTACAAAGACTAAAGTCTTAAACCCAAAGAGATATTCTTTATATAAGTTAAGACTGGTCCACGCCCTCCTAAAACGCCTCGTTTAAACACACCCTCACCCTCAGCCCGCATAACGCTGCCCAAATGTTCACGCAAAGAAGTAACTTTATTGCTGCCACCGCCGCAGCCATGTTGTGAAGACGCTGTGTGTTTGGTTGCCAAACGCGAGTTTTGGGCAGTGTTAGAGTAGCACTTGTTGTTTGTCATTTCTCCGATCACAAATGCAGACATGGTTTTATGTTTATGCGGCGCGATGCAACTCAACGCGTAAAAAGACAGTATAAGTCATTATAATCAGTAATTATGTCCCTACTGGATGCAACAAATGCCTCGTTTATAATGGGTTTTATTGGTTTTGCTCATCGCTTCGGGACACGGCATCACAGTATGGTAAGGGGTGTAACATTTCCGTCACACTCTTGAGGTATTCGGCCAATCACAACACACTGGATAGCTGGCCAATCAGAACACACCTTGCTTTTCAGAATGATGAGCTTTGTAAAAATCGACGCGTTTCAGAAAGGCGGGGCATAGAGGAGAAACAATAATGTACAGTATGTGGAAAATAATGTTTTTTGAATCTTAAACCGCATAAACACATTTCATTACACCAAATAATGTTCTTTTTAGCAACATCATATGACCCCTTTAACTTGTAATGTGACTTTTGTTGGTACTGAAATGTTGTCTCTGCAAAACTGGTTCGGTACATTATTTGATCGTTTCTCCCGCTGGATATGTTATTTATGAAGAATGCATTTTTTTTTTTGTTATGTATTCCAGCGGGAAATTCTGCTGAAAAGCTCCAGTATCTCAGGGCCAGTTTTTCCATTCGTGTATTTTAACCGATTCTTCAATAATCCAGTTAATATTTTAAAAAGTTAGTATTGCATTTTGACAAATATATATAGACCATTAAAAATTTTACATAATTAAAAAAATTTTTTTTAGATGTATAGTAGTATTATATTAATTTATGGTATATTTACATTTTAAGTTTACAATTGAAACATGTTTGTTGAAGGTGTTATTTGACTATGTTGTGCTGATTTTATAATAGTGTTTTTATTCATTGGCAGTCAAGATGATTGTTCACTGCACTCAAAAATGAATATTCTTTCATATAATTTTCTCACCCTCATGTCATTCCAAACCCTTATGACTCTCTTCCATGGCACACACGATGTCTCTGCCAAGTGCCATCCTTGATATGTGCCAAGTCTGAACAGGCCCAAGCACAAATGCAAATTGAGAGCTGTGGTGGAGGATGACATTTCATTGAACAACAACTTCAGTTTTGGACTGTTCACCGGATAAATCTGAGTATGACAGAATAAATCATACATTTCCAATGTATGGAAAAAAGCAGGAAAGAGACTACAGGTTGCATGGAATAAAAAAAGTTGTATACTGTATGTTCGAAATAACACGAGGGTGAGAAAACTATTCCTATCTTTTCTGCATTTTATCTTTCTCTTTACATTTTTAGGTATGCGATAATGCAATTTTGCTCTCGTTTTAAGATTTACAGGAAGATCTGTTCTAAATTTTGCATTCATCACTCTATTATAACGATGCAAAGCATTTTCCCATTTCCTTCTGTGTGAATGTGTGCTGTAATGTTGAGTTATGAAATTAGAGAGCGTCTGTCTTCTGCCTCGGTCTTTGCAGAGTGTTTTATGAGTCCGTAATGGAATAAGGGTTCATATGTGACTCCAGTCTGCTGAAGAGCAGGGCGTCGTTAGTGGAGTGAGGTTTCTAAGTCACTTTAAGGAGACAAGACAAAGTGGGAATGACTCTGTTTGTATGCCACGTGTGTGTGTTTGTGTGCTTGGGGTAAGTGGTGGCCATCAGCTCGGAGACACAAGAAACCCAGCAGCCCATTAAAAAGCCATTAGCTAAAGCCGTCTCTCTTGCTGCCGAGTTTGTGTTGTGTGTCAAACAAACAGCAGGGCAGAGCAGAGAGAGTGTGAGAGTGTCAGGGCTGTAAGATTTAAGAAAGAAAATCTGAAAGTCTGGTGGCACACTCTTAAAGGGATAGTTCACCTTCAGTTGCTGGTCCCCATTGACTTGTATAGTGTTTTTTTCCCCCCATAATATGAAAGTCAATGGGGACCAGCAACTGAAGGTGAACTATCCCTTTAAAGTTGGGATGAAATCAAAATTAACCTATTTATTTTCTTAATATATGTGTCCTTGCAAGTGATTCATTGATGCATGTTATTAAATAAATGAATAAATTGCCCATGAAATGACTTTCTACTTTTACTGACATCATCAAAATCTTGTTCAGGTGTTTTTGATATGTTGCACCTGTAATTGTTTTCATGATCCACTCAGTTCATAATGTATAAAATAAAGCCCTGCCCCAAATTTTATACTCTTAAGATTTTTTGTGTGTGTGTGTTTTTGAAAGGCTTGAAATTATTTGAAAAAAATATATAAAAATACAGTAAAAATAGTAATATTGTGAAATATTATTAAAATGTAAAACAACTGTTTATATTTGAATGTATTTTAAAATGTAATTTATTCCTGTGATCAAAGCTGAATTTTCAGCATCATTACTGCAGTCTTCAGTGTCACATGATCCTTCAGAAATCATTCTAATATGCTGATTTGCTGCTCAAGAAACATTTCTTATTATTATCTATGTTGAAAACAGTTGATCTACTTCATATTTTTGTGGAAACCAAATTTTCTTCAGGAGTCTGTTCAAGAACAGCATTGATTTGAAATAGATTTTTTTTGTAACATTATAAATGTCTTTACGGTCACTTTTGATCAATTTAAAGCATCCTTTCTAAATAAAAGTACAGTAATGCATATATATATATATATATACAGTCGTGATCAGAATTATTGGCACCCTTGGTAAATATGATCAAAGAAGGCTGTGAAAAGAAATCTGCATTGTTAATCATTTTGATATTTTATTTAAAAAATTCACATAAATCTAACCTTTCATTGGAGAATAAGAATTTAAAATGGGGGGAAATATCATTATGACATAAATGTTTTTCTCAAATACACGTTGGACACAATTGTTGGTACCTCTAGAAATTCTTATGAGTAAAATATCTGTGAAGTATATTCCCATTCATATTTACAATTTTGAGCATATATATATATATATATATATATATATATATATATACTGTATATAATGGTTGCAAACAGTGTTTCATGTTGACTTTAGGGAAAAACATTCATGCCGTCTCCAGCACATACACAACAGTGAAATAACCCAATTTAGCTGTGATCACTGGAATGCTGCTTGGATTTGTCTAGTACAGTTCAGCATGTCAGCTTCATTTTTCACACAGCGCTCACACTTTTCACACATCGACCCGTGAATGTGTGTGTTTTTGTGTTGGGAGTGACAAAAACTTGTAAGAGAGGATCTTCGAGACAAGCCGAGGATTCACGTGCAGTTCTTAACCTCGCTGTCTGTCGTGAATAGTGACGTCTGTTCTGTAGTTTCAGTTTAATGTTTTCTCCAAGCACAGCTGCCCGCACACGATCTATAGAGACTGTTGATGGGCTGTTTACTGTGATTGAAGAGGACATTCACTGGTGGTGTTTGCTAAGGCAAAACAAACCCCTGCCTCACAGTATTACTTTGGAATTTAATTTGTACTGGCAACAGCCCATAACGCTTTAGCATATTGGTGGCAAGTTTTGCATGGGTGATCAGCACTCGTTTCCTAGGTAAGGAATAGTACACTCAAAAAATGAATTTGCTTCAGAAAACATTTGCTGAAAATTTACTCACCCTCAGTCCATCTAAGATGTAGATGTTTGTTTCTTCATCAGAGCAGATTTGGAGAAATGTAGCATTACATCACTTGGTCATCAAAGGATCCTCTGCAGTGAATGGGTGCCGTCAGAATGAGAGTCCAAACAGCTGATAAAAACATCACAGTAATCCACACCACTCCAGTCCAGTCCATTAATTAACATCAAAAGATGCATGTTTGTAAGAAACAAATCTATCATTAAGATGTTTTTAACTTTAAACCAGTCCTCTGTCTGTAATATTGCTTTCTCCAGTAAAACGTCATCTCATCTAAATCAAGAGAGAAATATGCACACATTAAGCACAGTTTACAAACCAAAACAGTTCTAAACAAATATTTTGGTGTCCAGTCCATCAATTAACATCTTATGAAGTGAAAAGACGTGCATTTGAAACAAATCCATCATTAAGGCATTTTAACTTTAAATTATTGCTTCTGGCAAAAATTTCGTAAACCATAATCCTCCAGTGAAAAACTCCATCCCCTGTTGTCCTCTCACTTCAAAATCCAGCCACATATTTGTTTAGAGCTGTTTTGGACTGTATTCGCTTGTAAACAGTGCTTGGTCTGTGCAGATTTCTCTCCTGATTCAGACGATACAACATTTTTGGTTTTACTAGAGAAAGCAATATTATGGATAGAGGACTCATATTTTAAGTGGGAAGCAACAGTTTATAATTAAAAACATCTTATTGATGGATTTGTTTGACAAACATTGAGCTTTTTTCTTCACAAGACGTTAACTGATGGACTGGAGTGGTGTGGATTACTTGTGGATTATTGTGATGTTTTTATCAGCTGTTTGCACTCTCATTCTGACGGCACCCATTCACTGCAGAGCATCCACTGGTGAGCAAGTGATGGAATGCTACATTTTCTAAATCTGTTCAAACGAGCTCATCTACATCATGGATGGCCTGAGGGTGAGTACAATTTCAGCATTTTTTTTTTTTTGGTGAAATATCCCTTTCTCAACTGTCTAGTTGAGTTGTGATTTTAAAGTCAACTTTGTGGTCAAAAATGACTGCTGACATTCATACTTTAAGATTTTCCTCTAATGTCAACTAACTATCTTATCCTCATTCGTAATTTATTAGCAGGTAAAGAATAGGAATGGAAAGTGTGTCATTGCTTCAGGGAAAAATGCCCATGATCCTTTGCAGTGAGGGCTTTCAGCCAATAGGAGATGAGCATGGCCGACATTAACCTGCTGACCTGAGGGCATGAGTGTATCCCTGCACTCGCTGTTGAAGAAATGCATGAGTTTAGTGCGAGTGTGATCTGTTTGAAGAGTCGTGCTGAATACAGAGGAGTGTGTTTGCGGCGTGGAAGGTCTTTTGTTTTATGCTGTTCTTTGTCTTTGTTTCTTTTAATTGGGTGAATGTAACGCAACTGTTTTGTCATCGCGTCTCAACCAATGAGAGCATTTGGGGTGGGCCTAAGACTGCAGCAGCGCTCACATGGGAAGCGCTAACGACTTCATAAGTTGGAAACAGGAAGTTTCCGATAGCACGTGAAGACAGCAAAGAAGCGCTCTTGCTCAGCACAGTGGAGTGCATCGTTTTGTTAACTTTGTGGTTT
>NW_015649222.1:17481-31713 GCF_001515625.1 Sinocyclocheilus rhinocerous | reverse complement strand
CCGAGCCCGAGCCCGAGCCCAAGTGAACCGCGCTCTGGCCCACCTCTTCCAACTGAGCCAAGGCCGGCTAAACAAACCGCAGCACAGAGCGATCACACTAGTCAAACGAACCCGGGCTTTGGGGGTCAGATGCGCTCGGGCACGGTTAAGCTTGCCTAGTGTGATACACCCTATTCTCCCGCATCCCGCACACATGAGTCTCTACCCGCCCGCACCCGCACTCGCCCGTCAAGTGTTGTCCCACGCCGCACTCTGCTGCGTTAGGTCCATAGACTGTAAAAAAAAACAGGTTAGATCCCGCGATAGTGCAGGTCTCTACTCGGAAGCTGCCTGTTATAATGTTATGATCGAGGCTCTGGACTCTGAGCATAGCTTTTTTATAAGGAAAGTATATTTATAATGCAATGTTAATCGACATGGCCTTTATCACTGTATATAATACTATCATTCTGTAATATGAAACCACGTCTGGTCACAAAAAGAAGTATTTCAAACACTCGACTATGTTATTAAGTTAATTTGGAGAAAAAGCATGTCAATAAATTATATCTTTGTTGGACAACAGGTTTGTAAACAGGCTCATACACATGCAAAACTGTATCGCACATGTGCTACTGTAGTACATTTATTCAGACCGATTTTTTGTGCACTGTACAGCCCTAACCAAACCAGTTACAGATTGTAAAAGGAGCTCAAGCTCCTCATTTAGCGATATAGGCTAATCCTCCTCAATTTCACGTCCGCCTTCCGCGATGTCACGCCGCACTGTCGCACACAGAAATATGTCAACAACTAGACTTTATCGTTTTTATTGCGGGAAGACTAATTCTTATCGTGGGGAGAATTTTTACCAGTATATCGCAAGCGATAAGATATCGCCCATCCCTAGTGCATAACAATGCGATTAATCGCGATTAATCACAGAAAACCATGCGATTAATCACGACAGAATATTTTAATCGTTGCCCAGCACTAATATATATATATATATACAGTGTATATATATATATATAGCTAGTGGCTGAAGACATACTGTACATCACTGCAAAAATCTGACCTAAATTGCAGCAAAATTTTAATTGATAATTATTATTATTGGGGTAGTAGTTTCAGTGTTGTTGTCATTAACTAAAACTATTAAAAATAATTTTCATTCATTTAAATAAATATTAATTAAAATATCAGATGTAAAACTTAAACTTAAAAAAAAACTTAAGTTAATTTCTAAGTTTTAATAATTTGATGAAGTACTAAATAAATAAATAAAATGAAGTACTAAAATTACTAAAACAGAAATAAAAATAGAAATAAATAGGAAATAGAAAAAAAAAAATTATTACAATCATAACAAATTACTAATATGTAAAATAAACTTAAATAATAAAAATAAAAAATATTAATAATATTAATGAAATATTACAAATAAAATATACATTATAAGTAGCATTAAAACGTCTCAGGTTACGTATCTAACCATGGTTCCCTGAGAAGGGAACGAGACACTGCGTCCTCTAGGGGTCGCTATGGGGAACGCCTCGGCGTGACTCGTGTCTGAAGCATACATTCAAAACAACCACAACACGTTGGCCGGCGACAGCCTATGACGTCACTACCGGTGCGACCGCAGTATAAAGGGATGCCGGGAGAATACGTCATCCGCTTCTTCGTCTGAAGCTTGCGTCTGAAGAATGGCAAGGAAACTAGAGGACGCAGTGTCTCGTTCCCTTCTCAGGGAACCATGGTTACATACGTAACCTGAGACGTTCCCTTTCGAGGGAACTTTGAACTGCGTCCTCTAGGGGCCGCTATGGGAAACGGTATACCCACGCCACCATGCTGAGGGGAGTGCATGCCAAGCACAAAGGCGAGCACTAAATACCAACTCTACCAAAGCTTAAGGGAGTTGCCCCAGGGACGGTTCGACGGCTGTCAGTGACATTATCCCTTTCGGCCAAAGGCCTGAGCTACATACTCCAGAAACTTACCTGTTAGGGGCCAGGCCTCCTGGACCCAGGATAGAGCTCAAAAGCTTGGAATCAGAAGAAGAGATTCCTTTAAGGGGATATGACCAAGTGCCTAGGATTGTAACTAGGTCTTGGCCTGTCACCCAGGGGCTACCGCTTGCTCTGCATGAGCTCGCTGAAGGAACTGTCTCAACAGACCCTTAGTAGCAACACCCTGTTCAAGTAGGTATCACTGGGGATACATAGGTAGAGTGGTGCCCAAGGTGAAACCGGGGTCTGACCGACTCAAAGAAAGGGCACTAAGCCACAGCACGTAACCCCTACCATTCAGGATTTTAGAAAGAACGCAAAATGCTTGATGTGCGTCCTTACCACAGCGTGGATTTTAGAAAGTGCACAGAGACTAAGCGTGCGCACTTACCATAACATGGATTTTAGGGATACCGTTACTAAGGGGTCATAGAGGCTGTTTACTAGACAGGCCTAGAGACCCTATGTGACCGTGGCACTCTGAGGGAGCAGTCCATAGCATACACAAAGCGCACATGGATAGAAATGCCTAGTAGCCTAGTGAGGAAGGAGCCTAGTAGCCTGATGTTGCTGGTTCAAGGAGCTCTGGGAAACAGAGAACTCAGCCCTCAAGGTCAGAGGAGAACTCAGAACCCTCAGAGAGGGGTAGCGTGCTCATAGGCGACCCTCTGGAATGAGGGGAGCACTGCTAAAGCCCACCATGAGAACAGCCCATGGAGCGGGGAATTCAACTCCTCCGGAGGGGAGGGAACTCGGATGCTCGGAAGGGAGCAGCATGCTCATAGATGACCCTTTACAGTGAGGAGAGCAATGCTGGCTAGATTAAAGACAGCTCACCAGGGAGGCAGCATTGTCAACCCAATCCAACCTTGTGCTCTCTACCCCGATAGAGAGCATGGGCCCCGTTTTAACCAGACCCGCAGAGCCTGGAAACAACGGGGCCCAAATCATGCATGGAGAGCTGTTACTCCTCAGAGCCAGAGCCCTCAGGAAGGGTTTCCGCAGAAACACCCCTCACTGATACCTCAGGGAAACCAGTGTACTCAAACCCACTCCACGGAGGGGTGACTCACTGGTTCACCATGAGGGCAGTGCGATGCAACTAGCAGACTGCAGAGTGGAGTTAGGGAGTAAAGCCGCTCAACGCCTTAGCGAGAGGAGCTCCACTCAGAGAAAAAAGGATATCCAGAAACAGGAAGCCCCTCGGGGCGAGACATGGGTATGGCGTCCCAGTCGGGGCAGCCTCTTGAGGCAAAAACCCAGCCAGGACGTCCAGGGGGGCATCTCGCAAAGCATACACTCTGGAAAGCTCACCAGAAGGAAGGACCCGCAGGTCCTGGGATTGCAGTGCTGTACTGGGGACCTGATGACCAAGAAGACTCCCACAGAAGCCTAATCACTTTGCCACATGATCCAGGAGGCATGAAGCCGAGAACAGGGCTATCATCCAGTCTGGATCCAGTATCGACGAGTGAGGTCATCACTGTAAAGAGTCGATAGCAAGGGTTCTGAGTCCAGCAGAGGTGGTGCTCACCGAGGACCTACCCTAAAAAAGGTCAGAAACACAACAGACAGGTCCCGGAAACACTGCAAAGAAGACTAGCAGAAGGATTCACACAACAATCAGCAAACAGATTTGAAATGGATCGTACTCACCCACCATGTTTCCCGCGCATGAGCTCAGTTCAGGAAGCGAAGTCTGAAAAAGCCTCGGGTCCGGACCATCAGTAAGGTAGTTTCTATGCTAGACATAGAACTAACCAGAAACATCATAGGTCCAGCATGAGAGACTGCAATGCAGGCGCAGGAGGTTCCTTCCTAACCTCAGTCAGGTGGAGTTGATGGTGGTTACAGGGGAATTAGGAAGGGGAAGATGAGGGCAGATGTTAAATCCCCTGAGGGAGGTGAGTAGATGTTTCAGGTCTTACTCTGGTCCGGATGAGAGCGTTGAGAACGCCTCGTCTGGATCACCTCCCTCAGGTCTTGTCTACCTCCCTTTGACTCGCGCTTCCTCCTAGCCCCACACGCAGGTGGGGGAGGGGCACGAGTTGCGACACTAGCCTTCTGTGCCCGTCTCTGATCCTCAGACTGGGACGGGCCAGGACCCCTGCATTGTTCGGGCTCAGACCTGGACCTTTGTGGAATGAAGGTTTTGAAGGCCGCTGGGTATACCTTCGCCTCCCTAAACTTCTCGACCACCGTCTCAACGGAGGTACCAAAAAGTTAGGAAGGCGAAACCGGAGCATTGAGGAGAAAGCCCTTCTCTTTCCTCCCGATATCTGCCAGGTTCACCCACAGATGTCTCTCCGTTACCACCATGGCCACCATAGATCTGCCCATAGCAGTGGTGGCCTGCTTAGTGGCATGGAGAGCAAGATCCGTGGTGCGGCGCAGCTCAGTTACCTCATCAGGGGAAAGGCCCTCACCCTTATTCAGGTCTTTCAGCAGATCAGCCTGGTACGCCTGAAGCACCGCCATCATGTGCAACGAAGCGAGAGCCTGACCTGCTGCTGTATATGCCCTGCCATTTAAGTGAGATGTATCCTGAAGGGGCATAGATGGCAAGGAGGGAGCCTTGAGAGAGGATGTCTCACCCACAGAGAGATAGCTAGCTAGCATCTCTTCTATAGGGGGCATCCTCTCATAGCCGCTTTCACGCATCCCCTCAATGTTGGCATAGCTTGTATGCTGGAACCTAAAGATGCGAAAGGAAAACGGCCTCTTCCATTCCTTCTCGATCTCCGTATGGAGATCAGGAAGAAATAGAAGGCTCACTTGAGCTGGGGGGCTATGGTCAGAAAGATATTGCTCGTCGAGACGACCCCGCGGTGCCACCTTCCTGGCCCGCTTCCACGGCAAGTGAAGCCTCGCCGTGGCGCGTTCCATAACCTCCAACAGCTCATCATATACCCTTTATACTGTGGTCGCACCGGTAGTGACGTCATAGGCTGTTGCCGGCCAACGTGTTGTTGTTGTTTTGAATGTATGCTTCAGACACGGGTCACGCCGAGGCGTTCCCCATAGTTTGATCCAATAAATGCAGTATTGGTGAGCAGAAGAGACTTTTAAGAATTTTACTTTTTTGAAAGACTACAAAACATCTTCATTTTCTGTATACATGCATACTTGCATACATACATACATACACCCAAACAAACAAACACACACACACACACACACACACATATATATACATATATATATAATAATAATAATTATTATTATTATAGCCATAATTATACATAATCATAGAATTTTGTCCAAATTGTGCAGTCTTACAAACAAGTACAGCAAACCTGGAATTTTTCTAACTTATGTTAGAAAAAAACTGAAAAACTGACGCTTACTACTTAAATTACTATTTTTTTATATAGTATGGTATAGTATGTACTGCAAAGTATAATGTAAGTATTACTCCATTCTGAACATACTGTAGCCCATTTCCCAGAAGAGAAAGACTGTAAATTTTTAATGCATATATCTGCTAAAAGGTGTCAACTTTTAAAAGTATGCGAGCATATTGATACACAAAATCTAAAAGCCACAAACTCACATTTTGATTTGATGGGGTCTGTAAAAGCATCCGTATTGTAATCCAAACCTCCAAGTCTGTATTTGCACAGCTCTGTGTTTTGACTGAAGCAGATGCAGATGTACAGTAACACAGTCCATTTTTGGCCTGGTTGGAGCTCTTTGGTCGAGCTTATCTGCTCTCTGACTGTGAGGATCCCCCCACCCCCACCCCTGTTCATCCTCAGTTCTGCTTCTTATTCAGGTTTAGATGTTCTTATCACTTTGACTGAATGAAAATTCATCCCTGCTGCAATATCAAACTCCAAAGATGCTGCACAGAGGAAAGCCTCACATATTTTGCATGCCGCTTGCATGTTGTATGCATGTCAGTACCTGATTGAACCTGATATTTGATGAGGTTGTAAATGATATCTTTTGTATTTCCAATTGATGGTCTGATCGTTTCTGACCTTTGTGCAGATGTTTTCTTATTGGCCGAGTGTGAAGGATATGATGGGAATAGCGATTGCGTTAAAGGAGAGATGCAGTGGGGTAGTTGTCTCATTAACAGCAGCAGGTGCTCGTGTAGAAACTTGTTTGAGTTTTCAGAAATTCTCAGTGGGAAACAGAGACATTGTCTCTCTCTCTGTCTGTATAGGGGAGTGTTTGGTGGCGGGGCTGAAGATAGAGAAAGGGAGAAAAAAAGTTGTTTGGACTTTGAACTTCTCAAAAGCATCCTGACTCTTTCTGATGTCTTTGTCTTTTGAAAATGTCATTTTTTAAAAGAGACAGAATACAACCAAAGAAATCTGTAGATCCCTGTTGTTTTTTTCTTTCCTTTTCCTCTTTTCTAAAACAAAAATCAATCTTTGACCCTGTTCTAGAGTTCTGTGTTATGTGACAGAATTTCCATTAATAGAAAGGCAGAAATACAGATGGATGGCTGGACGGACGGAAAGACGGACAGACAGATAGATCGATAATGTAATGGACTCATTTCTGGATTGCTGTTTTCATCCTGGCAGGCAGGGGTCGCTCTCCTTGAGCCCTTTATGTCATGTTCCCTACAGAAATGCAGATGACGCTTACATCATGCACTATAGTTTCTCCGCTCCTGCAGATGGTGCCATTTATAAGTCTGTTCCCTGCCATTGTGTTCAGTCTTGAGCCTATTCTTCCCGTGTATCCAGTTGCCTGTCCTCAAGACTTCTCAAAAGCATCCTGACTCTTTCTGATGTCTTTGTCTTTTGAAAATGTCATTTTTTAAAAGAGACAGAATACAACCAAAGAAATCTGTAGATCCCTTTTTTTTTTTTCTTTCCTTTTCCTCTTTTCTAAAACAAAAATCAATCTTTGACCCTGTTCTAGAGTTCTGTGTTATGTGACAGAATTTCCATTAATAGAAAGGCAGAAATACAGATGGATGGCTGGACGGACGGAAAGACGGACAGACAGATAGATAGATAATGTAATGGACTCATTTCTGGATTGCTGTTTTCATCCTGGCAGGCAGGGGTCGCTCTCCTTGAGCCCTTTATGTCATGTTCCCTCC
Organism: Sinocyclocheilus rhinocerous; assembly: GCF_001515625.1. NCBI lineage: Eukaryota > Metazoa > Chordata > Actinopteri > Cypriniformes > Cyprinidae > Sinocyclocheilus > Sinocyclocheilus rhinocerous. Next base: position 24,654 of record NW_015649222.1, on the reverse strand, counting down.
AGAAATGCAGATGACGCTTACATCATGCACTATAGTTTCTCCGCTCCTGCAGATGGTGCCATTTATAAGTCTGTTCCCTGCCATTGTGTTCAGTCTTGAGCCTATTCTTCCCGTGTATCCAGTTGCCTGTCCTCAAGTTAAGTCTGGTTTTTGGACCCTTGTGTCTGTTTTTTGTTTCCTCTGTTTGATGGAAGCTCAGCTTTCCTTGTTTATTTTGTACTTTGTATCTGTTTGTTTCTCTAGTAAAGATTATTTTTTATTTTTTTGAAGACTCAAGTTCCTTGGCTCTTTTTGCTCTTCTGCTGTTGGGTTTAACTCGCCGAGCAAGTCACAACCATTCAACGGCATGAACAAGCTATGTCTCAGATCCTCGAATTTTCAATCCTCCAATCCTAAACCTCTTCACCCCGAGAACCCCAACAATCTCTTGATCCTCAACCCATATCCATGGTGATACTCCCTTCTGAGCCCAGATTACCAACCCCAGAGCGGTTTGATGGAAGCCCTGAGAGATGCAGAGGATTTATTACCTAGTCTACTCCGGCCTTTCAACTTCAAGCCAGTAGTTTTCCCATTGAGAGCAGTAAGGTGGCCTACATCATTACCCTCCTCACCGACAAGGTGCTTGACTGGGTCTCAGCTTTGTGGGACCAGAAGTCTCCACTTCCCACAAACAGTCAACACTTCATCATGGAGATGAAGAGAGTGTTCCAACATCCAGCCAGTGGGGGAGATGTGGATCACCGCTTTCTGAATCTCTCTCAAGGGACCCGGAGCGCAGCTGAGTTTGCCATAGTGTTTCATACCCTCATGACTGAGAGTAGATGGGATCAAAAAGCTCTAAGAGCGACCTTCCACCATGCTTTGTCCTCAGAGCTTAAGGATGAGTTAGCATTCCGAGACCCTGCTCCTGATCTCGAGACCCTCATTGATGTAGCTATCCAAGTCGACCATCATCTCAGAGAATGACAGCTGGAGCGGCAGCGGGAGACCAGTTTACTTGAGGCCGCCGGTACTTTTAAATGACCTCCTCCTCCGCTTGGTGACATGGAGGAACCCATGCAGCGGGGGGGAACCCAGATATCCCAGGCTGAATGCAATTGGCGGATGAGAGAGAGAGATGCTGCCTCTACTTGCAAGCCAGGCCATTTTCGTGCTGACTGTCCTGAGCTTTCAGGAAAAGCCAAGTCTCGTCCAGGAGTAGGGGGGCCTGGGCGGGAATAGGAACCATTCCCCGCTCGCGACCTCAGGCTTGACAATCCAGGCCACAATTACCCAGGGCCAGCGACACAGCTATCCAGTTGACACGTGTATCCAGTATCCAATGCATACCATCTTGTCAGGATTCAAGAGGGGGATGAATGGAAGACGGTGTTTAATACCCCAGCAGGCCACTACGAGCACCAGGTAATGCCATTCGGCCTGGTTAATGCCCCTGCCGTCTTCCAGGCCTTTATCTGAGAGATGCTTAATATATTTGTTTTTGTTTACTTGGAGAATATTCTGATATTCTCCCTCTTGTCACAAAAGAATAACAGTGATTACAGGCTGCATCCCTGTGCATTTTTTTCTCGTCGTCTAAACCCTACACAGAGAAATTATGACATTGGGAACCGGGAGTTGCTGGCCATTAAGATGGCGCTGGAGGAGTGGAGGCACTGGCTTGAGGGGGCCAAACACCAATTCCTCATCTGGACATACCATCGAAATCTCACCTACATTCGGGGCGCCAAGTGGTTATACTCACGACATGCCCGTTGGGCCGTCTTTTTTAACCGGTTTAATTTAATTCTCTCTTATTGCCAGGTTTCAAAAATCTCAAGCCAGATGCACTCTCAAGACAGTTTGAGCCACCTGAGAGGGAGTCCTGTCCAGAACCCATCCTTCCCACATCGGGGGTGGTAGCCCCCTTCCAGTGGGATATTGAGACAACCATAAAGAGAGCCCAACAGCAACAGCCTGATCCAGATAATGGCCCTGTGGGGCATCTCTTTGTCCCTAACCGTATGCACTCTGAGGTCTTGCAGTGGGCACATGCTTCCCTCGCCTCCGGACACCCGAGAATGACTAGATCCTCCAAGCTGGTTCAGAGGAAGTTTTGGTGGCCCAAGTTACAGAGAGACGTTAGGGCCTCTGTCTCTGCCTGCTCCATGTGTGCCCAGAACAAGGAGCCAAGGACCCACCCTCAAGGCTTGCTGCACCCACTACCCCATCCTGAGATGTCCCGGGTCTCACATCTCCCTGGATTTTGTCACAGGCTTGCCACAGTCTCAGGGAAACACGATATTCCTGGTGGTGGTGGACAGATTTTCTAAGACTTGTCACCTCTTACCCACAGCTAACCAAACTGCAGAAATTCTTATGAAACATGCTCAGAATTCATGACTTTCCTCAGGATATGGTTTTTGACCGAGGGCCACAGTTTTCGTCCCCTTTGAGTGTGTGTATGGCCCCCCATCGCCCCTCTCCAACCCCCGCCCCCTTTTTCCTGGAGCCAGATGTTGACGTCCGAGCCGCCACACAGCTCGTACGTCATTGTTGATTTTCCTGGAAGAAGGCCTGTGCTGCTCTATTTAGGGTGGCCTGACTCCAACGGCTAACCAAAGCAGGAGGGTAGGACACACATTTCGCCCAAGACAAAGAGTGTGGCTCTCTACCCGAGATATTCCCCTGTGGGTGGAATCCTGTAAGCTGGCTACACAGTACATCGGTCCATTCAAGATCCTCAGAAAGATTAACCTGGTTTCCTTTTGTCTTCTCCTGCCTAGGTCTATGAAAATCCACCCCACATTCCATGTTTCTCGATTAAAACCAGTTGTTTGTTTCACTTTGTCTCCAGCCAGTAAGTCTGCCCCAGCTCCCCGCATGATTGATGGCCAGCCAGTGTACACAATCTGCAGGCTGCTGAATTGCGGCTGGGTACGTGGAAGGGTTCAGTACCTGGTAGACTAGGATGGTTATGACCCGGAGAAGTGGACCTGCTTTCCGGCTTGGGATATCTTGGATCAGGCTCTCATCTCAGAGTTTCACCAAGCCCGATTAGACCATCAGGGGATCGTCGGGAGCCGCTCCTAGGGGAGGGGCTCCTGTAATGGGCTCATCTCTGGATTGCTGTTTTTATCCTGGCCAGCAGGGGCCACTCTCCTTGAGCCCTTTATGTCATGTTCCCTCCAGAAATGCAGATGGCGCTTGCATCATGAACTCGTCTCTCCGCTCCTGCAGATGGCACCATCGTCCCGTACCATGTTCAGTGTCCTGCTCATCAGCTTTGATTCCCCACAGCTGTGATTGACCCTTTATAAGTCTGTTTGTTCCCTGCCATTGTGTTCAGTCTTGAGCCTATTCTTCCCATGTATCCAGTTGCCTGTCCTCAAGTTAAATCTGATTGTTCTTTTATTTTTTGGACCCTTGTGTCGGTTTTTTGTTTCCTCTGTTTGATGGAAGCGCAGCTTTCCTTGTTTATTTTGTACTTTGTATCTGTTTGTTTCTCTAGTAAAGATTATTTTTATTTTTTTGAAGACTCAATCCCTTGGCTCTTTTTGCTCTACTGCTATTGAGTTTAACTGTCGGGGAGTTAGCTCAGTTAGTAATTTCATACTCTTAGAGCACCAGAGACCCGGGTTTAATCCCGGCCTAAAGCAGCCTTGTTACAGATAGATAGATAGATGTGTATTTATATCTGCAAATGCATGTTGTCATGCACTAATTGAGATGTTTATGCAGTCTCTTAATTAAATTAGCATAGGCTGAATTAAGCCCCTCCGTCTTTAAGTGCATTGAAGCGTTTTGTTTTTCATGAACAGATATATTAAATGCACATGCATTTATGTAATATTATGTTTTCTCTCTAACTTGAAAAGGCTAATTGTGTTGATTATTTTGCAGTTTTTGTCTTTAATGGTGTAGCTCTGTGTTTTTATCTTTGCACACTGTTTACAGCCGGCATCTCACACATTCAGAGCAACCGCACTGAGATTTATGGAAAAGAGGCTGATAAGGGATGTTTATTTACACATGGACATCTGAGCAGTAACTGAAATCCACTGGATATCCGGGCAACTGTGAATCCAGTCTGTTTTGATGAGACTGTCTGTATCAGTTAAATATCATACGATCACAATTATTGCTTTTTAAATTTTACAATTATTTACACCCTTTCTTATATTTGTCAGCTTTTTAAATAATAAATACATAAATAAAATACCTTAATAAATAATTTAATAAAATACCAAAGATGCAGAATATATTGGTGACTATATTAATATCAGCCAGTATTAGTCATTCATTCATTATTAATATTTATATTGTAATAGAGCTCTCACAGTCATTGAATATCTGGAAATATCTGGGAAATTAATAAATTATTACAAAGTCATAGAAATTGACATTAAATAAAAACAGATTAAAAAAATATTTAATAAGCACTTTGTGAATGATTAAATCAGCACTTTGTATCCAGTAATCACAAATAAAAATTAAAAAATCATGGAAATTCATTGGTCAAAATTAATTGTGGCAACCCTGTTTGCATGCAGAAAGTGTCAGTGTTCATTTTCTGCATTTCAAATAGTAAACTTTTATCTTACAATCTTTCTGTTGGACATTAAAATGTTTCGATGTTTGATTTGATTACCTTTTTTAAAACTAATGCACACTCTAAAGTGATAATGCTGCAATGACTTGAAGAAATAATGAAAATAAACTGAAATAATTTTGGCCAAGTAATATTGATACTGTAATGCAGTCAAAATCTTGAAACTACCTCATAGCTGTTCAGTTATTGGCCATGATAATGATCGGCCATTAGTATCACTCCAAATTTTGCTGCATGCCTAATTAACACATTTGCCTAATTTCTTTTTTTCTAACCCCTTCAAAGTCTGAAACATTGTCTGTTTCTTCAACCACAAATATGCAGTTCAACTTTAATTATGCAGCCAATGACATCAGTGGGAAATTAGGAGCGCGGGATGTATGCTAATTAAGAGATGAGAGATTGTCATCGACTACTTCTGATAGGGCTAATGGAGAATTTGGCACGTAACTTGGGTTAACGCAAGCACTCTGCAATGAATTCAGCGCAACTCTGAAGTGAACTTCGCTGTTAGAGGTCTGGCTGGAGCATAATGAATCAATGTATCTGCAGATATTGTTCAGTATCACTTAATGTGCAAGTCCAAGAGGATCATTGTATTGCTCAGATGTTACTAGATGTCAGAGACTTATGAGACTTATGTTTTATTATAGCATTTCATATAAAATGTGAGTCAGTATTTGTCATACAGTTAGAGTATAGAGCTGTAAAATTCAATGTGGAGGTTATTTGGTCTCGGGAGCATTTGATGAGAAATTTCAATCTCTATTTAAAGAGATCTCATTTGTGCAGGCCGCTTGAAATGGATCTTTCGGGAAACAAAAATAGCAAAAATAGAACTTTAAACTGTATTACTGCTATCAGTGGGAAGCAGAACTCAGTTTAACACACTATATGTCTTAATATGTGGTAATTAGTTCTCTGTAGTTTCATTAATTGATTCACGGGAGAATAACCACAGCTCAGTGAAGACAAGTGAGTCTGTTTTGCTGTTTTTGCAGCTGACGTGAAGTTTGAAAGCCAAAATAAGGCCTTTTAAACATCTATATTTTGCTTTAATACTCATGTGTCAGGCTCTTATAAATGCACTATTTGCATTGATGTTGATTTATTTTGTTCATGCCATTTTGAGCAAACAAATAAATAGTGGCTGTGAGATTATTTAGCTGTTTATTCATGCATGTTTGTGACAGACAGGTCAATGAGTCACTCACAGCATCATGATTTCGATGAGATGAGATGAGTCAGTCTGTCTCTGTGAAACCTGTCACAAAATGTGATGAAGAACATATAATTTTGTTTCTAATATTGTTGATGGCTTTATGTGAACATTCCACATGTGTCGCCACATGGAGTTATGGAGGAAAAAAATACTGGATAAACCTCTAATAGTACATTTTCCACTAAGGTCAAAGTTGTTAGAAGATGCAAGAATTTATTTGAATTTGATGTAAACCATGTAACACTCAGCAAGTAACGCTTTATTTACTTACCAAAGTTGTCTCTTGGCCAGATAATTTTGGCTTTTGTAACATGCATTTTTAATATTTTTGTAATGAATAGGCCTAGGTCCTAACATACAAAAAACAAGCCATATTTTTAAAAAAAAATGTATGTTTTCCCTGTGTTATTGGGATTATTAAGCTGTTTTTCCATTTTCTCTGTTTTATTTATTCACCAAAGCCAGTTTTTCTTCCTTTTTCCTCTTACTCTTTTTGCATTTTAATTTTGTTTTTTTATAACATGCATTTTTAATGTTTTTTTTTAATAATAGGTTCTGACACAAAGAAAAACACCAAAAGTAAAAAATAATCAAATTGAATTAAATAGAATCAAAAATAAAATAGAACAAAGTAAAATAAGGACTAGAGTAGAATAGAATATAATAGAATAGAAAAGAATAGAACTGCTAATTTTATAGTAATACACTACTATTTAAAATTGTAGGGTCAATGTTTTTTTGTGTGAAAGAAATTAATACTTTTATTCAGCAAGGATGCATTGAATTGATCAGAAGTGACAGTAAAGACATTTATAATGTTGCTAAAGTTTTCTATTTAAAATAAATGCTGTTCTTTTTCTATGCATCACAAGAATCCTGACAAAAAATGTATGCAGTTCCATAAAATATGAAGCAGCATAACTGTTTTCATCATTAATAATATTAAGAAATATTTCTTGAGCAGCAAATCATCATATTAGAATGATTTCTGAAGGATAATGTGACACTGAAGAGTGGAGTAATGATGCTGAAAATTCAGCTTTGCATCACAGGAATAAATTACATTTTAAAATATATTCAAGTAGAAAACAGCTATTTTGAATTGTAATAATATTTCATAATATTTCTGTTTTTATTGTAAAAACATTAAAAAATATTTCCGGCCCCAAGCTTTTGAATGGTAGTATATATATTAAAATAGAATCAAATAGAACAAAATATCAAATACAGGAATTAAGAAAAGTAGAGTAGAACAAATGGACAGATGAATAGGAAGTAGTAAATAAAGTTTAGAATACAACAGGAGATAAAATAAACAAGTAGAATAAAATTAAATAGCACAAATAATACAATAAAA
>NW_015649222.1:16390-17170 GCF_001515625.1 Sinocyclocheilus rhinocerous | reverse complement strand
GACTAGAGTAGAATAGAATATAATAGAATAGAAAAGAATAGAACTGCTAATTTTATAGTAATACACTACTATTTAAAATTGTAGGGTCAATGTTTTTTTGTGTGAAAGAAATTAATACTTTTATTCAGCAAGGATGCATTGAATTGATCAGAAGTGACAGTAAAGACATTTATAATGTTGCTAAAGTTTTCTATTTCAAATAAATGCTGTTCTTTTTCTATGCATCACAAGAATCCTGACAAAAAATGTATGCAGTTCCATAAAATATGAAGCAGCATAACTGTTTTCATCATTAATAATATTAAGAAATATTTCTTGAGCAGCAAATCATCATATTAGAATGATTTCTGAAGGATAATGTGACACTGAAGAGTGGAGTAATGATGCTGAAAATTCAGCTTTGCATCACAGGAATAAATTACATTTTAAAATATATTCAAGTAGAAAACAGCTATTTTGAATTGTAATAATATTTCATAATATTTCTGTTTTTATTGTAAAAACATTAAAAAATATTTCCGGCCCCAAGCTTTTGAATGGTAGTATATATATTAAAATAGAATCAAATAGAACAAAATATCAAATACAGGAATTAAGAAAAGTAGAGTACAACAAATGGACAGATGAATAGGAAGTAGTAAATAAAGTTTAGAATACAACAGGAGATAAAATAAACAAGTAGAATAAAATTAAATAGCACAAATAATACAATAATATATATATACAGTGGGTATAGAAAAAAATCACCCTCCTTTAAAATAATCACATTTTGTTGCTTTG
>NW_015649222.1:14700-16375 GCF_001515625.1 Sinocyclocheilus rhinocerous | reverse complement strand
CGGCAATGAATCGCCTGCGATTTTGAACGCGATTTTGTGTAGCTTGTCAGTGAACTACGGCTCTGTGTAGTAAATGCCGCTCCATCTGAACGCACGTGCTGGAGATTTACTACTAATCACAGGAGCGGCTTTACTGACGAGATACGCATGAAAATCGCATTCGATTTTTTGCACAGCCCTACGTAGAAGTAATAACTTATGACGTACCAAGAAATCGCTAATATGAATAAAGGCATCCCGCTATCGCTGTAGCCAAAGCAGTCTCAGCTGTAGCTAAGCCGAATAAAAAGAAACGTTTTGACTGATGAAACGTGAAGACAGTAAACACACGATTGCTACAATATATGGTATATGCTACAATATATGTGGTTGATATGTGATGATTCTTTTCTATACACTGTATACATTTTCGTTTTTTTTTTTTTAAGTATAATATTAAGCCAAAGATAATATAAGACAAAAATGGAAAATAACAAAGAGGACGAGATAGAGAACTGTAAAAAATTAGTTTTTAAAGTTGTAACAAAGATTATTGGCATATATTCTACAAGAAAATACTATTTCAGTCTTTCTTCTTTAAAAAAATCACATTGTATTATGTTACTTGCCATTTCTTTGTAATTATTTGTGAAATTTACTAGCTTCACTAATAGTTTCAAAGTAAATTCTACACCATTTTTCCAGTGAAGGGAATAGAATAGAATGCTATGGAGAGATAAACTGCTCTTTTGCAAGCTCTGGAGTATTTGGGGTCAGGCTGTTTTGGAGGCAGTGGGACGGTGGGGTGTTTTATGGCGGCGGTGTCTCAGAGGTCAGATGGATTCTGGTGCTTGTACAGCGTTTGTGCTTATGAGCTTGATTTTTGGAGCTGGACGCAGCAATGAGAAGCAGTGAGACTCTGAGCATGTGTGTGAGATTGAAGGCTGGATGTGTGGTGTTTGCCAGTGCGGCTGATGGAGCGATGAGGGATAGGATGGACGGATCGGATGGCCGATACCCGGTCTGAGGGCGGGAGGAGGGGAGAAGAGGGGCTTTAGCGTGCCTCTTACTGTCTGGCGTGTTTAGCGTGTCTTGAGTGAAGTTTCCCTCTTGCTGTCAGCACACCAAGAATAATGAAGACATGCAGAGACACACACACACACTCAAAAACGACATCTGGAATGTGTTACTGGCCTTCATCCGACTTTTACACACTTTACACCAGAACAGGCTACTGATAACAGCTGAAAACAATTACTGAAACCACTGTTAGTGTAGACGAGGTTAAGTGTGTGTGTGTGTGTGTGATTGAATTACACTGCAAACAGTAGTTAGATCACCACTTAAAAATGGTCAAACAGCCGGTGAGGATTGCAAATCTCAGCCATTAAACACTCTCTTCTCAAAAATAACGTCTCTGTATTACAAAACACATCATTTAGAAACATTTTAAATTCTACAGAGTGTTTAGTTATTTTAAGTGGCCATCTTGCAGTATATTTAGACATACGCTAACATTCAGTGCTCAGATCTCCTCGTCGCTCCACGCAGACCATTTATAGACAGTAAGTTAAGCCAATCAGTTGACCTCATTAACATATGATACATTTGCATATCAAGACCTATTCAGTGTATTTTTATTTGTCCAGTGTCTCACTGGGTAGCCCTGCCCATCGTGAGATCTCATTGGTCCAAT
>NW_015649222.1:7892-10296 GCF_001515625.1 Sinocyclocheilus rhinocerous | reverse complement strand
TGTTAGTGTGGACGAGGTTGTGTGTGTGTGTGTGTGTGATTGAATTACACTGCAAACAGTAGTTAGATCACCACTTAAAAATGGTCAAACAGCCGGTGAGGATTGCAAATCTCAGCCATTAAACACTCTCTTCTCAAAAATAACGTCTCTGTATTACAAAACACATCATTTAGAAACATTTTAAATTCTACAGAGTGTTTAGTTATTTTAAGTGGCCATCTTGCAGTATATTTAGACATACGCTAACATTCAGTGCTCAGATCTCCTCGTCGCTCCACGCAGACCATTTATAGACAGTAAGTTAAGCCAATCAGTTGACCTCATTAACATATGATACATTTGCATATCAAGACCTATTCAGTGTATTTTTATTTGTCCAGTGTCTCACTGGGTAGACCTGCCCATCGTGAGATCTCATTGGTCCAATCCAGCTCTGTGCAAAAGATGCATTAGATGCATAACAAAAACATTTGTTTTAAAATGGTTATTTATAGCTTTTGCTTTATTGTAGTAGTCAGACAAATGAATTTTAGGTTTTCAAATGTTTCTTTTGCAAATATTTGTATAATCCAGCGAGAATTTTCTTGTATGAAAATCAATGCAAAATCCATGATAGTTCCCTTTCAGTCGGTCACTACGAGTCACGTCGTGACCGACGAATTGGGATATCGCTTCGATAGACCAATCTACTTCAAGTGTAAACTAAACGAGCCAATGCACATTGGCATGCAATTATTGCATCCAGCTGCCGCTGATCACAGCGTGAGTATAATAAGGCAGCAGGTGCAATGCATACCAGCTTTTCGCTTCGGAGCCGAGCGACAACATCGTTCTGCTCTATGTTTATTTCGAGAACTACGAGTTCAGCACGCTCTCGGAAGCTTTCTGTGTTGGCGGGACGGCGCTTCAGCGGTGGTCGTTCCAGTGTCGAGTGGGTTGCGCACTTCAGGCTGCACTACCCCCTGTCATGTTGCAAAGCGGCCATCTCCCCTGTGCGCCTCAGCACTAAAAGAGCATTTCCTAAAAAGAGCAAATTTCTCTAAAAGAGCTACACGGGTGCGTCTTTATAAAGACGACGGATCGTCCTTATAAGGATGCCGTTTCACCCGTGCGTTTCTGGGTGCGGTCGTTACCTGGCACCGGGTGATGGTCACGATCGCTGCCTCACGTGTCTGGGCATTAAGCACGCTGAGGTGGCCTTCGTGGATGAGTCATGTTCTCATTGAGGGAACATGACCATCTCGGAGCTGCGAACCAGGCTCCGCTACCTGCGAGGGGGCGGAGTCCCGTTGCCGCTGCCACGATCTGGGGCTCGTTCTGGCGGAAGGCAGACGAGAACCACTTCCAGCAGTAGCGCGGGCGGTTTGAGGGTTACAGTGATGGCAAACCCCGCAGGGAACCAACCCTCTGGGGACCATCACTCCTCTTGCTCCTCCGATCCAGTGGAGCGACCCACGGAACGCGCTGGGCCCTCTTTAAAGAGCGTACCAGCGGTATCCAGTGGACCTCCCCCCGACCAGATGTCGATCTCAGCATCGGAGGGAGAGCTGTCCGAAGAAGATTCGGCCGCGCTGCCACCCTCCGGGATGGTGGCAAAGCCTGAATCGGATCCGGAGATGACAGCTATGCTTTCCCGGGCCGCCGAAAGGGTCGGGCTCGAGTGGAAACCTCCACCGCGTCCCGAGCCCTCAAGGCTGGATGATTGGTTTCTCGGGGTGGCTCGCCCCGCCCGGTGCCTTTCTTCCCGGAAGTGCATGACAAGCTCACCAGGTCGTGGACGGCACCTTTTACTGCCAGAAACCGGCCGGCGGGCTCCTCCTCCCTCACCACCCTCGACGGCGGTGCAGCGAAGGGGTATTCGGCGATCCCCCCGGTGGAGCGGGCGGTAGCGATGCAATTGTGTCCTAAGTCCGCCTCCTCCTGGCGGGGAGACCCGGTACTTCCTTCCCGGGCCTGTAGGCATTCGTCTGGTCTAACCGGCAGTGCCTATACGGCTTGCGGGGAAGCTGCTTCCGCCTTACACGCTATGGCGTTACTGCAGGTGCACCAGGCTAAGGCACTGAAGGACCTGCACGAGGGTGGTCACGATCCGGAAGTTCTGAAAGAGCTCCGAACCGCCACTGACCTCGCGCTCCGAGCGACGAAGGTCACCGCGAGTTCTCTGGGTCGTGCGATGTCCACGCTTGTGGTCCAGGAGCGCCATCTCTGGCTGTGTCTGGCAGACATGAGGGACACCGACAAGGTTCGGTTCCTCAATTCCCCTGTGTCCCAGACCGGCCTCTTCGGCGACGCAGTCGAGAGCTTTGCCCAGCAGTTCTCGGCTGCCCAGAAGCAGACTGAGGCGATCCGACACATCCTGCCCCGGCGGGCAGCTGCTGCCTCCACCCGTCCGCCGGCTGCAGCG
>NW_015649222.1:2490-7130 GCF_001515625.1 Sinocyclocheilus rhinocerous | reverse complement strand
GACAACATCGTTCTGCTCTATGTTTATTTCGAGAACTACGAGTTCCGCACGCTCTCGGAAGCTTTCTGTGTTGGCGGGACGGCGTTCATCAGAGACAGTGAGACATGGGCGGTCTGACAGTCGCACTGATTTAGAAGGCGACACACACACAGCAGCTGAGTGAACCATGAACTTCTCCATGTCATGATTTATTCATACTTTATTTCATATTCGACAGTATTTAAAATACTGCCATGTTGTCAGAAATGCAGGCGAACTCCACCACACTCGGCACCACATGTGTTCGTCTGTATGTGTCTCTATGTTTGTGTGTGTGAAAATATGTGTGTGCTGTGTAGGGATGGAACGATTACCGGTTTCACGATAAATCATACTTGTGTTATCTTTGACTAATATTTACATTTGTTTGATGACCTGAAACATTAAAGTGTGACAAACATGCAAAAAAATAAGAAATCAGGAAGGGGGCCAACACTTTTTCACACCACTGTATACTGTGCACAGTTTGCTGTTTTATGCATATACTTGTAGAATACCAGGATGACCTGTCTTTGTCAAGATGTGCAGTATTGTATATAACAGACTGATACACAGTATAATGTGCATGACTTGATTTCTTGTGTAATTCTTGAACTTGAATTAGAATATCTTTTTTTAAACTGTAAATATTAAAAACAAATAATAAAAATAAACTGTAGTATGATGCATTGTTTAAATTCAATTTCGCATAAAAATCTTTTTACTTTTCTCTTAATAATAATTGTTATTATTATTTTATGCAAGATTATATAAAAAATAAATAATAATTATATTATTATTAATAATAATAATATTATTGTTGTTGTTGTTAATTTATTCTTTAATTCAGTTTTGCATAAAAGTATCTTTTTGCACTCCAGTCAATAATAATAATAATAATCAGACTGCCAAACGTAAAGAGATTTTTATGCAAAATTGCATTTAAACAATGCATCGTACTACAGTTTGAAAATTGTATTATGGTATTCTATTTCTAACATAACTATCATTTTGATGCATTTTATGCAAATGCTTTTATCCTAAGTGATTTACATTGCATTTAAGGTACACATTTTATTATTTTATGCATTCTCTGGGAATTGAACCCATGAACTCGGTGTTGCTAGTGCCGTGCTTTACTTTTTGAGATGCAGGAATAACCATTATTTTTACAATTCTAGTGGTGCATAAATTACACATGCTTTAAATGTGCTGCAGACTCAATAAACATTAACTCTCAGTCTGCAAGAGAATGAAACAATATAATTATTGATCAGCTGTTGTAATGGCACAGCAGAAGTCGATACAAATGTAGAATGACTGCAGCGGTTGACACTTTCCAGGCTGCTACGATGAGGATAAACTAGTCACTGGATTTGACAGTGTTTGTTGTGCTTTTTGCAAGTTATTCCGACTTTTGTTTGAGAGATTTTGTATAGCTAAAATTTTGGTTTGTTTTTTGGTTGAGTGTAGTTGAGTTGTGTCATGAGTGAAATCTCTTTAGGGTTGTTCCAGTGAGTGTTAAAGCAGTGTTATGTCTTAATTGCATCAGTATCTGTTCTGTGTGAAGGGATGGCGGAGAGAAAGAGACAGTTGTAGATCAGACCTATAGATTGCCAGTACATTCACTGAGAGCCTAATTCACTCACAGCACACACACACACACACACACACACACACAGCATTAGTTAAATTACATTGTTTAGAGCAGCTGTCAGTCAGCACGCTAACCTTTGTTAAACGATTGGCAGCGCAACAAATGAGTTTGCACTGTAATGCAATAATGAAAGCTGACAAATAGCGCACGCACACGCACAGACGCTCAGGGGCCAAAGACTGATGCAGCACAGCAACCAATCAATCCACAGACAAGACAAACACACGCGTTCCTGCGCATCACTGATTCCATCTATCCATTGATTTACTGATCTGACTCTACGTCCATTTATTTCCATGTTTAGTCTTCAGAAATCATTCTAATATGCTGATTTGCTGCTCAAGAAACATTTCTAATTATTATTATGTTGAAAACAGTTGTGAAACTGAATAGAAAGTTCAAAGAACAGCACTTATTTGAAATATAAATCTTTTATAACATTATAAATGTCTTTGTTGTCACTTTTGATCAATTTGATCAAATAAATCTTATGAACCCTCTAACTTTTGAATGAATACATGATCTTGAACCCTGTAATTTTTAGCATCAGAACATTCTGAATGTATATATTCATAAAGTTTTATTGCTGAATATTATACTTAGAAAATAGTATTACTCTATACCCAATTATTGATTTAAATCATGACATGGATATTGAGTCAATATTCTTGTGCTTTTGCAATACAGCAATCATTTTATGTAAAAATCACTATGTATGATCACTATGATTACAGTTGAGTTATACTATTGAGCTTTACGTGCCATAACTATAATGAAATACCGATAAGGACTGTAATAAAAAATATTTAAAATATCAAACCATTATTTTAAATGTGGAAATGTCTCAATATATCAATATTGAACAGAAATTGCAGTAACAAAGACAAATTCTGCATAAAGCATTTCAGATAAAAGGTACACTGTTATTATTTCAGATTAAAACTACCATTTCAGTTTTTCTACTTCAAAATGTCATGTTTAATTCAATATGTTTCTTGCAATTTCTTTGTAGTTGTGAAATGTACTATCAATTACCGAGTGATTTTTTTTCAGTGTACATTGTGAAATCAGAATATTTTCATTTCAATAGATTCCTTGCATACTTTTTTCATGATACTTTTTTGAGAAATAATTTACAAAGAGACACATAATTTGAATTATAAAAAAAGACAAAAAAGCAATATTTAACACAACATTTTAGTTGATTTAAAAAAAAAATTAAAATTCAATGCAGTTTGTAAATGCAAATAAACTGATATTCTGATAGTAAGTTCGGTATGGTGAACTATATATTACAAGCGGATGACAGCGTTTTCTGAATGAGTGCTGCTGGTTTCTGGAACAGATTCTTTCGTTCCAGTTATGACATCATCCCTCAGAAACCGCTGCTTCCCACTGCACTGTTAAAGTGTCAGTGTTTCTCAAAGTTCTTTCTTTCTTTCTTTCTTTTGTTGTTTTTCTCTCTGTCTCGTGGTATAAATCTCTTCTAGTCTCTCACACTAGAGTCTCTCGGGGGTCTGATGGCACCTTTAGTCCTTGAGAGAGTGTGTGAGAGTCTCTGTGAGAGTGTGTTTGTGTGTGTATGAGGGGCAAACAGTTCTTTCTTTCTGTGTCGCTGAGCATGCTGGGTAAGGGTCAGATGTGGCATCGCCTCAAGGTCATCCAGCATGACTGTATCCAGAGCTCAGCGGAGGTTGGAATTTATTTTGCCTTTACAGTGTTTTCCGAGTCTTTTCTTTGTTACAGGTTTCTGAAATTAATTAATAAATAATTAACTTTTTGTGGAGACTTTTAGTCTTGCACTACCAGTCAAAAGTTTGGAATAATTAACATTACAACAAGTCTCTTCTGCTCATCAAGGCTGCATTTATTTGATCAAAAAAGTAGTAAAAACAGTAATATTGTGAAATATTATTGCAATTTAAAATAACATTTTTTGTATTTGAATATTTTCAAATGTAATTTATCCCTGCAATGCAAAGCTGGATTAATATTTCAAATACATGCTTGTAATAGAAAAGTTATTTTAAATTGCACTAATATTTCACAATATTACTTTTTTTTTTTTTGTTTTACTGCATTTTTGATCAAATAAGTGCAAATAAAATGCAACATTGATGAGCAGAAGAGACTTCTTTGAAAAACATAAAAAAAAATTTAATCATTCCAAACTTTTGAAATGCCATCTATGTATTCATCTATTTGCAGTATTTTAAGTCTAAAACAATCAATATAATGAATTCAAGGGGCTTTTTTGTAATCTACTCAATGCTTTACTCGACTGCACCAATTATGTAATATTATTCATAATAGTAAAATCTGATATACATGAGACATACACACACACACACACACACACATATATATATATATATTAGGGGTGACCCCGAATAGTTGAAGATTCGATGCTTCGATAGGAGGAGCCTGATTCGACTACCAATCTCACACTCGAATATTCGCAGAGGTGTTATGATCATGCCATTTTGGCTATATGGGGGTGCTCAAATGTCTGATTTCACATAAAACTACTCGTTTTCTCCCAAAGTTAATATACAACCTATTAAGATAATGCTGTAAATAAGAATCTTAAAAGAAAGAAGCTTTAAATAAATATTTTAACGTGCGCAAATAATTCCAACCACCCCTATAGATTTAAGTTTCATTTTCTATAATCTGTGAACGACAGATTTTGGCGGCAGGGATTTAAAACTTTAATAAGACTCAAATTGTTACAGGCAGAGTGAAAGACTGGATTTTTTCGAGCAGGTAGGGTACAACAAGTGATTTCAAAACATTTCAGCCGGGTTATATATATCGCAGGGCTTAAGGAACACAGCTTTCACTCTCAACCAAATTAACATTACTAGCCAATCAGAAGTTTTTGCTTTTATAAACACGAGACGCGCATTAGTATCCAATTGCAGAGTCGCAGTTGATGAATGGAAAAGAAGCCTGGGTCTCGAGC
>NW_015649222.1:0-1949 GCF_001515625.1 Sinocyclocheilus rhinocerous | reverse complement strand
AATATAGGCATATTACATTATGTATTTAACCGTGTTGTTCAATAAAACCATGTACTTGGTTTTGATACTTTATTTGAGGCCAATTATTATTGCCTCATCGTTACTTTATATATAAATATCGTCATATTAAAGTAAATAATATTAAAATAATATTAATATTAATATTAAAAATAATGATTAGTTAAGCACTAGATTAGTTAAAACATTTCAAAATACAACTGCATTGTTTTACTTTTTGTGATTAAAGGACAAATATTTCGTAATTTGAAAATTTCTTAATCAAGTTTCTGCACCTTGTGAGCTAAGTGTATTGTCACACCCCTAGTGTCTATGAGCGTGATAAAGCTCATAATTTTCCAAGTGTATGATATAGCTTTCATTCTTCAGGTCAATCATATATTCATGAAAAAAAATCAGTTTGAATAAGGAAAGCGATAACTTTGCCATAGTATGCTTTCAAATGTTAAAGTTGCCACAGTCATTGCATTCTTTGCATGTGCTGCACTTTATTTGTACCATTTTGTTTTATTAGTTTATTTATTAGAATTTGAAAGATAATAACAACATTGATTGATAAATGAGATCTGATTTTAGTCCTTTTAAACCAAAAAAGTAGTGCAAGTCCTTGAAAGTCCTGGAATTTTATTTTGCAGTATCTGTATGAACCCTGTTTAAGTGACCAGTTCATGGACCATTTTAATGTTTTTGTTGTTGTTAATTGAACTGAACTGTAGTTTTCTGTAGTAAACTGTCTTTGTATATTTCCTATTTTATATTCATTTCCTAGTATTTAATTTACCATTATTTATTCTGAACAAAACAATTTCAGAAACTTCATGCTTTAGATTGTAGGTCATCTTGTACCCTGTCAAGGACAAAGCTAACCAGCAAAACTTGATATCAAAAGCATCCTAAATGTTACATGTGTTTGCACTATATTGTAATGAGTAAACTTTCTTGGTATTGCTGTTTCAAATATCCCACCATAATCTGTAGTCTGAGCTTGTCAAGGGCTGGCTAATGGCAATGGCAGATTCGTTACTAGTTAGTTTCAAGGAAAATAATTTTCTTTTTTTTTTGCCATATAACCCTGTGTATGTGTCTGCCCCCGCAACCCCCAACCCCCGGAAAAAAGTTCAGGCTCAGTTTCATTCATTTTAGTACTTCAGTTTATTTCAACTTACTTCAGTTATTAGCCAAGGCAACATTTCTAATTTTTTAAGCTAATATATTTTTTTCCAGCTTTTTCAATTACCGAAAAATAGAGCTGTCATGATTACGATACATAATTTTTTTAGATTTTACTTGGAAAGATGTAATTAAATAGTCCAATATTATTTTCTGTAATGCTGTGAAAATGTATTTTGTTTATTTATATATTGTTTCTGTTCAATTATAATCTTGGTCCACTTTACATTCACACTCCAGTGAAACCTAAATATAATATATTATAATATAATGCAATATAATAATGTTGCATATAATATAATATAATATAATATGCTTAAATTTCCCTTATTTGAATGGCAAAATGTGATTGAAATTTAAACTGCACCTCAAATAAATCAGATGATTAATCAGTTGCGATAGACTTAGCGAATTAGGCTTACTTTTAATTATTTTACTTTTAGTTGCATCAATAAGCTACAAATACAGCAACAACCAGCAGCAGCAGCATATCAGATCTATTCCACCAAGACCAAATACATTAACATTATCATGTACATTACCATGCCAATCCCTCCGAGAGTTGTCATGACAGAAATATATATATATATATATATATATATATAACTAAACATTTGAATAGTTTTAAAAACTCTATTTACATTATGCATTTGGCAGATATTTTTTTATCCCAAGCAATTAACAGTGCAGCCGATCTGAACATTTCATTAGTGTGTGTTTTCTGTGGGATTGTGCCTGTGTTGTTTTTTTTTTCTCTGTGC
>NW_015649221.1:60219-66225 GCF_001515625.1 Sinocyclocheilus rhinocerous | reverse complement strand
TCCAATAGGGTCCTCACACCATCGGTGCTCGGGCCCTAATGATCACGATTAGAACAGGAGACAATTGAATTTTTAATTCCAAACATTTCAAAGCTACCAAAATCAACATAAAGGCTAACTTTTTAAATGCCAAATGCTAATGCATGTGAGCTTCTATAAATAAAAATATTAAAACAATGATTTGACTTGTACTGTTCTTATTTGTAAGTCACTTTATTCATTTTTTGAATGAATGTAAAAAGTACTTCATTACTATTTCATTAACATCATATCTGTTTCCTCAGAGACCAACCATGAACTTCTCGCAGAGATGTCTTTTTGAACTATTACAGTCGTGAGTGAATTGTGTGGCTAGTTTGTGTTAAAGATATTAAATTATGCAGGTTGTGGAAATAATTTCAACCGAAACTGACATGGTTTCTAGAGAGCAAAGGTTTTGGGAAAAAAGACTTAAACACAAAGTATGTAAAATAAAGGGTTTGATGATCACTAGTCTAGTTATTGTACGTTATTGTTGTCATCATTCAAGGCTGTATTTCAGCTTTAATGCACGGTTTTTTAAACAAAGCAGCTGATATTTGCCAGAGCGACAGCTAGAAGCTAGTGCGCTGGAAGCTTCTATTGGCTTTCAGTTCTTGTCAGTATAAGCTCTTTGGTCAAACGGCGGTGAAGGTAATCCGGAGAGCAAGACGAAGGGGTAATCCGAGGCAGACTATAGTCCAGCGCAGGCAGAGAACGAGGGAAATCAAGACAAAGAACTAGACTAGACTTAAACTAGGTTGCAGCTCCAGCTGTCGGCTATCCAGCGATAAGCGTTAACAATACTCGGCGCTGAATGGTGGTTAGAGTCGTGTGTGTGATTGGCTGCAGGTGAGAATGTGATCAGTGACATGTAGTCCAGGGTGAAGTGTAACAGTCGGAGTAGTGTGAGAGTAGAGTCAATATAATGGGAAGGAGACCTCTGCTGGCGAGCAGACGGAAGACCTCGAATAGGATTCATGACAACAACAATATTAACATTTTTTAATAAATTTGTATTAATCGTTTTATGAATCATATGTTTTATGAATTTTATGAAAAAATTAAATGTATTTTTGACAATTATTATTATTATTAAATACTGACTTTGTATTTTTACACTGGAGTAGCATCATACAATTTTATGCAATCATACTATTTTTTGGATGTGTAAAATAATAAAATATAATTAATATTTTGGAAATATTATGATTAATAACTTTATTCTTCTTCTTCTTCTTCTTAAATACTGACTTTATAGTTTTCTTCTTCTTCTTCTTCTTCTTCTTATTATTATTATTATTATTAAATACTGACTTTGTATTTTTTACAGTGCAGTAGCATTATTGCAATCATAATATTTTATGGATGTTTAAAAATCATAAAATTAATATTTTGGAATTATTATTAATAGTATTATTATTATTATTGTTGCTATTTATTTTTTTTAGAGATTTTTAATTATAACTGAATATGTCTTTACTGATTACATGCTGTTATATTTGATCATGTCAGACAATAAAGCTGATTTCAGTCTCGTGAGGAATTTATTTTATTCATGATTCATACAGCATTCAAATATTTCAGATATTCATCATCAATTACAATGTGATCTCAAGATGATCTGACTTTGTGTTTTATAACAAACAATAGAGAAAATCACACGCATGATAAGATATTAGACTGATTTTGATTTTAATCAGCACAAGAGTTTGAGAAAAACACAGATCACATTTATTCTGATTCATGTTCATAATAATGTGATGAAGAGACTCTATAACATCTCACTGTTACTGATTCATCATGCAGCTCAAAGCATTATGGGTAGAGTCTCTCGTCAGTCTCTGATTCATCAACACAGATGAGTTTCACTGATCCTCTATATACCCTAAACCCAGGATAGAGCGTCTGAGTGAATGTGGTCTGGACTGTGTGGATGAGGCTAGAGTCAGAGACGCTGTAGAAGGACAGAGTTCCTGCACTGTGATCCACATACACTCCTATTCTCCTGCTGCTGATGGGCTTCACAGAGAGAGCAGTCTCTATCTTATTGTGTCTGAATGAGTATCTGGAGGAAGAGCAGATCAGACTCCAGGACTGATCATTAGATCCAAACTCACACTCATCACCTCGTCCCTTCCTGCTGATGCTCTTATATGACACTGATATATCCCCACCTCCACTCCTCTCAATCTCCCAGTAACGGCGTCCACACACACTCTCTCTACACAACACCTGAGACACACGATCAAATCTGTCTGGATGATCAGGATACGACTGGACTGTGTTAGTGTGAGTAATCACTCTGTTGCTCTCAGACAGACGGAAGTATTTATTCACTGTGTTCAGATCCAGAGAGAGCAGACAGGAATCTGATGGAGAGAAAACACATCACAATCAGGAATTATGAATAAACACACAAACACCTGACCTCCCCCCATCCCTTCCTGCTGATGCTCTTATATGACACTGATATAAACACAATCCCACTCCACTCAATCTCCCAGTAACAGCGTCCACACACACTCTCTTCACACAACACCTGACGATACTCATCAAATCTGTCTGGATGATCAGGATACGACTGGACTGTGTTAGTGTGAGTAATCACTCTGTTGCTCTCAGACAGACGGAAGTATTTATTCACTGTGTTCAGATCCAGAGAGAGCAGACAGGAATCTGATGGAGAGAAAACACATCACAATCAGGAATTCTTCAATCAAACACATGATCTTTAATATAAGACTATAACATCACTAAATGTACTCTCATCCAGACCTGTGTCACAGAACACATTCTGATATCTGTTAACAGTCTTATATGAGGATGTTTGATCATTGTTATCAGAGTGCTGAGATGTGGATAAATCTCAGTCTTCACGCCGGCTGAATGTGGAGGACTGATCTGATCAAATCACTGAGAAACCAACAACACATCTAACCTGTTCATTTAGTTCTGCATTCTGTGCTTTATCATTCAGTACCAGTTTAACATACAAAACCATGGCTGATATAATGAAGTAACAGACACTTTTGAAATCTTTTCAAATGTAAATGAAAACAGAATTAATTTACAACAAAACTAAACATTTCATTTTTATTTTTGTACTGTAATTAATGAAACAAATACAGTGGTTGTCTGATATTCCTTGAAATAATTAGTATTATTATATTTTCGTGTACAGTAGTTGTATGTCTGTAACTTTTATTTTGACGGGTGTCGTGAGGGTGACGGTAACTTCCCGTTTGGACCGGAAGTGAACCCTGCGCCTGTAAGAGACGGCGTTCTGTGTGACGTGGAGCGTTTGAAGCGATTATTATATGAAAGGTGAGTTGTTCTGCTGCTAAATCTGTTCTCTGAGAGTTTGTGGCTCAGTTTGTCTGGTTTGTGTGTGTTGTAGCTCTTCACAGCTCGTTTCACAGTCAGAGAGCAGCTAGCGTGTGATGCTAACACCACTAGCGGACTAACACTGACTGTCAATCTGTTCACAGATTATCAAAAACATTATGAAATATTTGTTCTGTGATTTGAGGAGGACGGAAAGAAACTGTCCACATCAGATTTCAGATTTCTGAAGGGAGCTGCTGACAGAAACACAGGTGAACCGAAGAAGCTTATTATTCAATCACTTCATAAGCTTTTTCACAATATATTTCACCAATATCACTATTTCTTTTGCACAATTATGAGTTGTTGACGTGACATGGCATTTTCACTGTCCCACAAGATAAAAATGATTGTAATTAATATTGTCGTTATTTAAAATGCAGTAAGTGGTTAACCATTTCTTTGTCCTACATGAACCTGTTGTTATAAAAGCTGCAGTGTTATTAGATTTTTTAAATTTTTGAGTCAAATCTCAAAATGTTCCTGTCCCAAGCATGGTTCAATAAATTACAACTTTTATAAATTAAAAAGAAAAGCATAAAAATGTTAATAAATACCTCCGGCATAAAGTGTCTATTTTAGTAAATGGCAATTTTTTTCATCCATATATTTCTGAAAGCATATAAAAAAGGATGTGTTAATTAATAACACATTTTGTGTGTTCTAGCCATTTGAACACATTTTGTGTAATTTTAAGTTGATCATGTGTAAAAAGAAAGCGAGAGAAACAACACAATATGTCCACAAGCTGTTAACCACATGCACTCCTCTTTTTTCATTGGTGGATGACGTGGATGCACTCATGTCAGGTTTATGGATTTCCTCGCTAGAAATATAATGTTCCCAGAGCATTCTCAGAGCGTCCCGCTGGTGTCAATGACGTTCCCAGAACGTTTCCCGAGATGCTCATGATGTGGAGTTTTTAAAGGGTTGGAGACGTTATTTGGAGGACCTTCAGGGATCAACACTGCTCAGAGTGTATTTGGTCCCACAATACAGAGTGTTAAAGTAACACTGAAGCAGAGTTGAACTTAATGAGAATGTTAACAAGCAGAATTACTGAAGGAAAGAGAAACAGAAAAAAAGAGAGAGACTAATGGTTTGTTTACACCAAACGCGAATGTAATTATTCATGCGAGAAGACGCGTATAGAGGCAAATTCGCGCCGGGAGACGCGAAATGCGTGACGCGTTTGCATCAATCGCGTCTTCCGCGCAAGTTCAACATTTTCAACTCGAGCTGAAGATTCGCATGACGCAGCATCAGCAAAGAGCTTATTGACACGTCCAGTTGAATCAGACAATAGAAGAGAGCATTATTGTAGCCGTCTGTTATTATAAAGGTCTGGAGCATAGAAAACTATTCAAATCAGTTGTAGTGGTAGTTGTATTTTATTAGCATAGCTACATAGATGCTGCTATCAATAATAATAATAAATAATAATATCAGTGTATATACAGTGCGCGCGTGCAAAACGCACTTTTGCACGCTCAAAATATGATCTTTCACGCGCAGAATTGTGGCAGAATTGTAATTCCATAGTCATGCATATGCTCTGGAACAGAGTAATATCGTGTCCACATCGCAGGCTTTGCGGTTAGGAAATCGCAACGTCTCAAATCGCGATTTCGATTCGATTTCGATTAATCGCACAGCCCTAATATACAGTAGTAAAATACCACGCACATTAATGCAGAATTACTAGCCTAACGTTACTCATCCTCCTCTGGATGGTGCTGTGAACCCAGACACGTCAGCGTTTGGCTTTCCATCGTATTTGGGACTTTCACAACAGGTACAAAACAGCGATTGTAGTTATCTCCACCATGGTTGATCGCACTATGTTTTTATTCGCGCGAGTGACACGAAAAACATCTCGCGAGAAATCTAGAGCGAATGACGCGATGCGCATATTCGCTTTACGTCTGGTGTGAACACGCCATAACAGAAACACATCTACAACTGACTTAGTCACAGCCTTAGATGAAATCAACTGAAATAAAACACATTAAACCTCTCAAGATCTCAGCAGAGGAGCATTAAACAACTCCACAAACAGCATTACCAGCTTCACTTATTACTAACCAGTTTGACTTTATTTCTGTCATACAAAAGTTCTTAATGAGAATTAACAGAGGTTTAGATGTTGGTTTCATTTCACAAAACATCACCATCACCATCATTGTGGTCAGTGTTTGCTTTAGTTGGGCTAAATTTAGTTGGACCCTTAAATTAATAACATTTATTTTGCTGCTGTAATACTGTTTTCAGAGCACATTATTATAACAAAGAAAAACCAGGAGCAAATGTGATCAGGTGATGTTCTTTTCAGGTGATGTTCTCAGTTCGCGATGGCGCCGACGCTGATGGCTTCCTCCGTGGTGTGCTCCGCAGTTGTTTTTATGTTTTTGTTAGTTTGTCCTGTCTTTAGTTATATCCCTGCAATCAGTTTCACCAAAGACGAATTGCTGGACATTCGTAAGTACACACCACCCGATATTTCATCAGTGTTCGATTATTCTGATGTTTTGCTGGACATTGTAGTCGGGGGAGCTGCTGTGCTGATCAAGCGCTTCAGGACGCGCAGACAGGGGAAGCGAG
>NW_015649221.1:57052-60161 GCF_001515625.1 Sinocyclocheilus rhinocerous | reverse complement strand
TTTTTTACTTTCAGTCTGAGTTAAATCTCTTTTTTTGGGCTCATTTTATCTGTAAAAGAAATTCTGCTTAATAATTATGCACACCTGAATATAAGGCGTTTTTCACTTCCAGCCTTCATGAACAATAATATATAGATTATAAGTGATTAAATACAAGATTAATAGTAGTTATAATTATTGGTAAAATGTGCTTGGAAAAAAATATAATCAGAATATCAACTTGCATAATAATTATGCATGCACTGTATTTTTCCTCTTCTGCTGTCGAGGTAAATGCAAGGAATGTTGTGATTGGTTGTCAAGGCAGCCAATCAGAATTTAGCAGCCTCGGTCTCTGATTGGCTGGAATTATGGCACATTGTAACGCTGGGTTGTGTTGAGCACACGAGCTGTTTAGAGAGCACTGAGGGCATCAAGGGAGCAAGCTAGTGAAACGTTGCACGCGCAAAAGAGAAGGTCTGCACACATCCAAAAACTTATTTTAAATGCAAAATTGATTTTCGTGCGTTCGAAATACTTTCTTCTTTGCGAGACAAACATTTTCTCCACAAAACTCAGTTCGCGCGCGTGCAAAACGCACTTTTGCACGCTCAAAATATGATCTTTCACGCGCAGAATTGTGGCAGAATTGTAATTCCATAGTCATGCATATGCTCTGGAACAGAGTAATATCGTGTCCACATCGCAGGCTTTGCGGTTAGGAAATCGCAACGTCTCAAATCGCGATTTCGATTCGATTTCGATTAATCGCACAGCCCTAATATACAGTAGTAAAATACCACGCACATTAATGCAGAATTACTAGCCTAACGTTACTCATCCTCCTCTGGATGGTGCTGTGAACCCAGACACGTCAGCGTTTGGCTTTCTATTGTATTTGGGACTTTCACAACAGGTACAAAACAGCGATTGTAGTTATCTCCACCATGGTTGATCGCACTATGTTTTTATTCGCGCGAGTGACACGAAAAACATCTCGCGAGAAATCTAGAGCGAATGACGCGATGCGCATATTCGCTTTACGTCTGGTGTGAACACGCCATAACAGAAACACATCTACAACTGACTTAGTCACAGCCTTAGATGAAATCAACTGAAATAAAACACATTAAACCTCTCAAGATCTCAGCAGAGGAGCATTAAACAACTCCACAAACAGCATTACCAGCTTCACTTATTACTAACCAGTTTGACTTTATTTCTGTCATACAAAAGTTCTTAATGAGAATTAACAGAGGTTTAGATGTTGGTTTCATTTCACAAAACATCACCATCACTGTGGTCAGTGTTTGCTTTAGTTGTGCTCTTGACCCTTAAATTTGCAACATTAGTTTTTTATTCCTGTTGCTGCTATAGTTATGTTTACAGAGTACATTATTATAACCAAGAAGACCCAAGAGAAAATCAGGTGATGTTGGCTACTTGATGCTAAAAACGATCATCATGTAGTGGCTTGAGTCACTGATTGTTACATTCTGCAATGTTGAATACAGAAGTCCTTTGTTTCTGCAGGTTGAATTATAACAGTGTTTGGACAATTTAAACAATTAAAAAAAAAAAATCATGCACAAAAAGTTTTTGCTTACGGCACACATAGACATGAAGAATCTGCACACGAATCTCAACAATGGTGACAACAAAATATTCAGATAAACAGATCGTCACAAAACAAGCTACTAAAAAGTCACAACAAAAATAGCAAAAATTAAAGCAAATGGTAAGAATAAAAGAAAATACTAAGACAATGCAGCTGCATAATTTATTCATGTTGCAATGCATTCTGGGAGCCATGAATGAGATTTGATTGGTGCACCCAGAATGCAATGCAGCATGAAGCTTTTTGTTTATTGTCACCATCATTGAGATTCATATGCTGATTCTTGATTAGTGTTTGCATCTAAATCACATGAAACAAATTCAACATCTAAACCTCTGTTCTCAATAAAAACTTTAGACAAACTAGTTAGTAATAAGTGAAGCTGATAATGCTGTTTGTGGAGTTGTTTAATTCTCCTCTGCTGAGATCTTCAGAGACTTAGTCACAGCCTTAGAGGAAATCAACTGAAATATAACACACTAAGTCAGTTGTAGTTGTTTGTTTCTGTTTGTTTCTCTCTTTTCACATGTCAATATTTACTTTGTGTAAATGTAGCAGTCAAGTTTTATTAAAAAAAAAAAATTATATATATATATATATATATATATAAATAGCTTTATTTGTATTGCATTCATTATAACTGGTTAAGCGTAGTACATCTATGAGACAAATTGTGTGATTTTTGACACATTAGTGTGTTAAATATTTGAGAACACTGCCTGTGTTAAGAAGAATAACACACTGGTTGAGTTGAAATGAACACAAAATGTGTTGTCCTTAACTAGACACAGGTGTGTTAAGATTAGTGGTCGACCGATATTGGTTTTTTGACAGCCGATGTCGATATATTAGAGAGCAGGGTGGCCGATATAAAGCCGATATATATAAGTATATTTTTTATTTTAATTAATGTTTGAGAAACTTGAAATAATTTGAAAATGAATTATATTAAAAATAAATGTGTAAAATAAACATACTTATACTTTAGATGACAACTTCCTGATTCTATAATTCTATTACAGTATTTTTCACAAATAAAGAAATATTTTAAAATATATAAACAAAAAGAAAGTAAACACTTTAACCAAGAGGGCAGTCGGTAATCTGGGAAGTTTGTGTGCATTGGGAATCATATTTTTTCAACTAAAGCCAAGGTAACACTCATTTCACATGCAGCACGCAGTAAAATGACATGAATATGGCAGTGCGCAAATGCATAAATCAGCATAGTTTGAAATAACGAGTTTAAAATTGATTGGGCGTCTTCAGTGAAGCTGAACTCTCCTCCTGTCCGGATTCAATTCGCACGGATCGACTGTCACGCAGAGCACACTTGATCAGGCAATATACAAATGCACACTTCACAAGATCTCACAGCTGGATTCGACTAAGTCTGCAAGGTTTGTGAAATTAGATGTTCATTAGTCATTTAAAGATTTGTTTAAATGATATAAATGCATATTTGCTGAATGCTAACAGCAAACAAGAAAGTATTATAATGTTTGCCTTTCT
>NW_015649221.1:56272-57000 GCF_001515625.1 Sinocyclocheilus rhinocerous | reverse complement strand
TCAACTAGATTCGACTAAGTCTGCAAGGTTTGTGAAATTAAATGTTCATTAGTCATTTAAAGGTTTGTTTAAATGATATGCGTATTTGCTGAATGCTGACGGCAAATGAGAAAGTATTATGTCTGCCTTTCTGTTACTAATAATATAAAAGCAATCGTTATAATACTTTTTGTATACATTTTAATTAATTTGTTCAACAGTTCTATCTGATTATTAGACAGACTTCTATCTCTGTTAGGCAGAACTGTTAAACGACAACAACAAACAATGAAGAGAGAGAATGTGAGCACTGTGTGCTCTGGCGCTGCTGTTCTCAGCGCCGTCAAAATAAAAGTCCCTCCTCAAACACAGCGGTCAGGCAGAAAAACGTATCGGCTGATGCAGATATTTGAAAAATGCCAAATATCGGCCGATATATCGGTCGACCACTAGTTAAGATATAACACAAGTCGTGTTGTTTTTAACACATCCGTTTTGTCTCTGAATAGCATGTCCTCTGGTGTGACACAATATCCTGATTTTAAATCGGCCAATTCCAGAGAAAACTTAATTAGTGGAAGGACCTCATTCATGGTCGTGTTACTGAAGCCCCCTGTGAAGCCCATGACACGTGCACATGGTCAAATTTTGTCTCAGAATTGTTCAAATATTTAACTTTTTTGGAACCACTACAAAAGTGTTACGTTTTGTTGTCCTTTGGTGTGACACCCCTAAATTATATTTTTTAA
>NW_015649221.1:50840-52076 GCF_001515625.1 Sinocyclocheilus rhinocerous | reverse complement strand
ATATCCTGATTTTAAATCGGCCAATTCCAGAGAAAACTTAATTAGTGGAAGGACCTCATTCATGGTCGTGTTACTGAAGCCCCCTGTGAAGCCCATGACACGTGCACATGGTCAAATTTTGTCTCAGAATTGTTCAAATATTTAACTTTTTTGGAACCACTACAAAAGTGTTACGTTTTGTTGTGCTTTGGTGTGACACCCCTAAATAATATTTTTTAATTAAAAACTGTATGTTAAACTACATAATCATGCAAATTTATGCAAATGTGTCTTGCTAACCGCTAATGACAGGTTAGCTTGGAACAGCAAGGTCATTAATTGACAGAAAAAAGCTTAAATGTCCTGTGGTGAGACAGAAAATGTCCTCCGGTGTGACGCCTGTACTGTCACACCATAGGACAAAGATGTCACACCAGAGGACAAGGTCTCTTTAAAAAGCATTTAAAATAATTAAATAAGATTTGTTTAATTCCTTTTTATTCTTTTTTTGATCATTTCCAGGTTTCTTAAATGCAATAATTACATTAAACTATTTTCTGATGTTTTTGCAGAAAACTTGTACTGTTATAAAGTGTCATGAAAATAAGTATAAAATGTGATCCTTTTTTTGAAACAGAAAGAATTGAGGGAGAGAAATAAGTGGAAGAGAGAGGACACAGAAATATAGACAGAAAATTAACAGGGATCCACCAGAAGGGAGGAGATCCTAAGAGAACAATGCAGAAAGTAAATAGAATCAAAATCATGCCTTAAAAAGATTAGCCATATAGTTTTAAAAAATGCATTCACATCTTAATGAATATAGTTTGAATATCAATCATATTTAGCTGTGCTACACATGTAGCAGGGGGGCTAGAAGAGTTTTAGTTACATACTGATTGACTAAGATACTGAATTTTGTTGATAAATTATTTTTTGTTTTGTTTAAAAAACATGTTGATATTGTTTGTATCAAAATGAAACTTTCTTTCTCCTTTGACATGTTCAAAATTAAATCTAAATAATTTAATAACTACCATTTCTGTCCTTTAGTGTGACATAATGTCCTATGGTGACACATATAAAAGAACCACAGATTTGTTTTTATCTCAAAATATCTTAAAAAACAGCTGAGTATTGCAATAGGGGCGATATAATCATCACTCATCTTAAAATGGTATAATTTTCAGCAGTTTTGAACGGATGACCGCAAAGTTTGTCTTGTTGTCAAACTTTCTTAAAATTGTTCAACAAGTC
>NW_015649221.1:50409-50729 GCF_001515625.1 Sinocyclocheilus rhinocerous | reverse complement strand
GAATTAAAAGAAGATTATCGTGCATTCCTGGTCTCCTCGTTCCTCTCTCCTCGTCTTAGGTTAAATTGTGACAGAATCTCCGACCAAAACAAATAACCTCTGTTTGTCTACCCTTCGTTTTGTTTCCGGGTTTTACTAAGTTTTTTGTTTCCGTGTTGTTTTCCCATGGATCCCTTCACTCGCCCCGAATTCCTCCTCCTCCTGCTGGAGCAGGGAGACAAAGCTCTCGAGGACCATACCAAACTGTTCCTGTTGGTCGCTAACATCACCAGCTATCCGGACGACGCGCTCTGCTCTTTCTATGATGCAAGCCTGAACGC
>NW_015649221.1:48401-50027 GCF_001515625.1 Sinocyclocheilus rhinocerous | reverse complement strand
GTGTTCCCTTTAATTAGTCATTCCTTGCACCTGTGTTTTCCCAATCGCCCAGTGTTTAAAAACCCTAGTCCTTTCAGTTGATTTTTGTCGGAGATTGTACGTCTTCCTGTGTGTGTCCTATGCTCCTGTCTGTCCCGTGTACCCAGTGGATTATTGAATTAAAAGAAGATTATCGTGCATTCCTGGTCTCCTCGTTCCTCACTCCTCGTCTTAGGCTAAATTGTGACATCATGGGGGTAAAATTGTGTTAATTATAATTTAATATTAAATAAATAGCACTATATGAAAATAAGTGTCTAACAATGAAGATAAATTTCTCTCATGCCATTTATATATTATTAAGATAATTTTTTCTTATTTTTTGCTGTCACACCATAGGACAAATTTATGGTACAGTTCAGTAAAAATGTTACAAAAAGCAGTGAAAGAATTGACGAAGTTAGTGACCCGACTTCACACTACATAAATATATGCATTTCTTCTTCAAAAATGGTCTTTTACAAAATAAGCATTTTTACTGCCTATTTGTCAACTACCCATATATATACACTTTTATTTTGGCTGGTAAAATTGCTTTTATCGGCTGCTATCAATTATTGGTCGATACATCGATGCATATATATGTAAGGAGTAATTGACTCCGGGCTGTTGATTATTGGAAAATAATGCACACCCAATGTGGCGATGCAAAGCAGAGTGGCAATTACACCTCGGCGTGCATTATTTTTTAACTGGACTGTTTTGGAAGAGAAGAAATAGTTGAATAAAGTAGTTATTATTGTTTTGTTTGCACGCAAAAAGTATTCTAGCAGCTTCATAACATTACGGTTGAACCACTGATGTCACATGGACTATTTTAATGATGTCTTTACTATGTGTCTGGGTCTTAATCGTGGTATTACCCTTGCTGTCTACGGAGGGTCAGAGAGCTCTCACAATGCATCAAAAATATCTTAATTTGTGTTCTGAAGATGAACGAAGGTCTTACGGGTTTGGAACAACATGAGGGTGAGTAATTAATGACAGAAGTTTCATTTTTGGGTGAACTATCCCTTTAAAACACATTTTTTTAGCCAAGTATTCACACAACACATCTGATAACCTTGCACTTCAGTTATATGTGATGAAATAAATCATCTTTTGTGTGAAATAATATGAACAGCAGCTATGCTAATCTTTCTCCTTTTGATTTTCTGTTTCTATCTCGGGATGCCCATCTCAAGGTTACTAGAGATTACGCCAGCTCCAGTTTGGATCCAGCCTCACTTGAGAAGACTTCAGAAGACGACAACACTCACAAAGACTTCAGATCATGCCAACTTTACATGAACACATAAAACTGACAAATATTATCCTTATATTGCCTATAAGGGTAAGTTTTAGGGATGCACCAGTATCGGTACCGGGCCCGATACTGAGCTCCTGTATTCGTACTCGTTAAAATGCCCCGATACCAAACACCGATACCACACAGCATGTGATAAGTGCCGTATTCAGACAAATAAACACAGACAACAGAACAACAGACAGCAGAATGGAGTTATTGGAGATTAAGGATGTCTACGAAGTATATGTATGCAATGAATATAATGTTAAACATTCAGTATTAACACCTGTATAGCTGAT
>NW_015649221.1:47493-47757 GCF_001515625.1 Sinocyclocheilus rhinocerous | reverse complement strand
AAATAGTTGAAATAGTTGAATAAAGTAGTTATTATTGTTTTGTTTGCACGCAAAAAGTATTCTAGCAGCTTACGGTTGAAACGGTTGAACCACTGATGTCACATGGACTATTTTAATGATGTCTTTACTATGTGTCTGGGTCTTAATCGTGGTATTAATCGTGGTAATCGTGGTATTACCCTTGCTGTCTACGGAGGGTCAGAGAGCTCTCAGAATGCATCAAAATTTGTGTTCTTGTGTTCCGAAGACGAACGGAGGTCTTAC
>NW_015649221.1:43176-47334 GCF_001515625.1 Sinocyclocheilus rhinocerous | reverse complement strand
TGTTTCTATCTCGGGATGCCCATCCCAAGGTTACTAGAGATTACGCCAGTTCCAGTTTGGATCCAGCCTCGCTTGAAAAGACTTCAGAAGACGACAACACTCACAAAGACTTCAGATCATGCCAACTTTACATGAACACATAAAACTGACAAATATTATCCTTATATTGCCTATAAGGGTAAGTTTTAGGGATGCACCAGTATCGGTACCGGGCCCGATACTGAGCTCCTGTATTCGTACTCGTTAAAATGCCCCGATACCAAACACCGATACCACACAGCATGTGATAAGTGCCGTATTCAGACAAATAAACACAGACAACAGAACAACAGACAGCAGAATGGAGTTATTGGAGATTAAGGATGTCTACGAAGTATATGTATGCAATGAATATAATGTCAATATATGTATTCCTGTATGGCTGATGTGCGCCAGCTGGTAAGCAAAGCACGCTGAGTGGATTGAGCGCACGGCGGCGCAGATGCGTGAGCTTGTCAAGTGAATATCCCTTTCTCACAGACATCACTGGAAACTTTGTAGTTCAGTCGGATATGTCAAAAACAAGGAAGTAAAACAATACACAAGTTACTTAACGGTAGTGAGTGAGAGAAGAGAGAGAGAGAGCGCACTTTTGTTGTGTGATCTTTGATGTTCGCTCACTTGGCATACTTTACTATGTATTTATTTTATGCTTCGCATACGCATTATTTGGATTAAAACTAAATCGTAAAAATAAGACCATTTATAGGGGCATTCGCTATAAATGTCATTTATTTTTAACCTTAGGCATACACGACTTTCTGGCGAAAGTGGCTCTGATTGATTAGCTGGCCCAGTGTGTTGTGATTGGCTAAACCGCCTCTAGCTCGAGTCTAAACGTCCCGCCCCTCAACATAGCGGCATGTGCTCAGTTTGTATTGTAAACAATGACGTCGTCTATATTGCTTATCAATTTGAGCCCGATTGAGACGCAGAGGATATTATTGAAGAGGATCGTGCTGAACCTGTGCAAGCACGGCTTTTAATGGTAGGCCTATGTTTTTTGTTTGTTGTTGTCTCATACTTTTAGATACGCTGTTATTTGTAAATGCTACTGCTTCTGTTAGCTTTTTACATACGGTTTTATTCTGATTAAAGCTTTAATACAGTTCGGCAACCGCACGCGCGTCCATGTTTAACGCTTCTCATAGCTATAGTATGTGAAAATAAGTGTATTCACTGAGCTGATGATCTGAATGAGAGAGATTGAGAGAGAGATAGAGAGATGCAGAGCGTGTGCAGAGCAGGGCGAGGCCAGAAACAGGATGAGAACGCTGCTTTAGAACACTGATTTAGAAACTTGTGAATCCATTAGAATCATTAGAAGACAGAATCACGATTCATATATGAATAGATTTTTACGTGCACCTCTAGTTTTTTCTTCCTCTTCTCTAAAGCAGCGCAGCATGGCCCCGCCCCCTTTGCTGCCTTTTTCCGAGGGCGGGGTTTACAAGGAAGTAACTTGTTGTAGTCTCTACCAGCCGTTTTTGTAGGCATTAAACTGCCAGAATTTTAAAAGACGATATCTCCGTTTGCATTGAACTTTCAGCTTCGTAACTTTGCAGATATTGTTTATGCTCAAACGCATACACGACTTTATGGCGAAAGTGAAACTATCAGCCTGTGTGAAATGCGCTAGGCTGTACTGTACTTGTCCCTCTCAAATACGTGCACGTGTTGCACATGTTTTGCTTGCTTTATGGGTGTTTCTGGATTATATGAGTCGCTTTGGAATATAAATCGCAGCATGTTTCAGATGAAAAACGCTACTGATATTTCTGAAAGATTTATAACGAGTGGTTCCCTGCATTATTACAGCAAAACACGTGATTACAGTATTGAGTCACTGCCGAGCAGCTATAATGCTATTAAATTAAAGATGATGTACCATAGAGCAAAACAATGAACAGCGAAAGTAACTGAAACTTGTAAAATACATTTTAATGGGTATAATTAAGTGTGAAAATAACTAAAGGATATATCTTTTATAAATGATACATGAAGTTAACCAACTAACATTATACATATTCTTTTGTTTGCTGTACCCAATATTTAAAAAAATTACAAATACAATGAACATATCTGTATCGGCAAGTACCAGAAATAAAAGTATCGGTATCGGTACTGGAAAAAGTGGTATCAGTGCATCCCTAGTAAGTTTGATGATTTTCACAATGCTTTGTATTATTGCAACGTCTGTAATATCTGTAAATGAACAATATTGACTCTTTGTCTGAGTTGTGCACCTATATGTCCCCTTTTATTTAAGCAACACTCCACAGGATGATGCAAAATGAAATGACGAGTTTTGACAAAATGACAAAGACACTTTTTGCAGCATCAAAATGACAGAATGCTGTGTTTCGTGTCTTGCAGCGGAGTTTTTATGACAAATAAACTGGATATGTCTGGGAAAGAATAAACATTGTTCTTTTACATATATTACCAACATTGTAACGATACAAAGTGAATTGAAAATGGTTGAACTGGCCCTTTAATAATGTTGAAGGATAGTGTTTAACTGAACATATGACTAGAGACTTTAATAAGATTTTATCAGAAAAGATGTTAGAATCTGTATCATATAATTGAACACATTTTAACTGCTGTAATTATTGTTTGCTTGGTTTTTGTAGCTTGTATTTTTGTAACTCAGTTTTTGCCATGAAGATTCTGACGTGGAAATAAAAATAGATAATTACTAGTACTGAACACATGATTTGTATTATTTTTGAGTTTTTTTGCTGTCATGTGGACATTACTTTGTTTCCAGAAGATGGTCTTCCCCAGTGAGTCTGTCACCTCTGGCTGATTAAAGGATGTTTTTTTCAATAAACCTTGAAACATGCATTTTCTGTAACTTCCCCAGTGAGTCTCAGTCACCTCTGGCTGATTAAAGGATGTTTTTCAATTAAAACCTTGAAACATGCATTTTCTGTAAACCTGCTTAGAAATAAATATTGTAACAAGTGCTATACTTATACAACAGTTAACCATAGTTTTACTATAGTAAAACTGTGGTAACCATGACTGCCAACAAAGGCAAAGTGCAGTATCTACGCAAACACTGAAACTGAGTTTTTTTTTAAAAGTTTTTACACCAGCCAGTCAAACATGTTGTTGGTAGATTAGTATGAATGCATTAATGTAATGCCTTCTTAGTAAGACATTTTTTATGGATATAAACCATGATCACTGATGTGACCTTTGACCACCAAAATACTGCACACTGCCTTTGGATGAGCTTAAACAACTAATTAAATATTGCAAAAGCAAAGAGCAGGATCTACAAACTAAATGTCTTCATCCAACTTTCTTGTGTTTTTTACTACGTTGATTGTTTTTAATAATGAACTAATAGCTGTCACCCAAAATGTCCACACGAGAGCGATGTGTTTTAGAGAGTTGCTGATTCATGTAGCAAAGAATACAAGAAAAAGGAATTTTTTCATTTAAAAAATATAAAACATTAATATGTGGTTTAGGTAATATGTGCACATATACTCTGATTATCTTCACTGTATAGCCTATAATAAAATGAAATATGACAAGCACAACTCTGCCTTTTTTGTTAAATGTCACTTTTAATGAACAATAATAGCCATTATAGAAGTATAAAGTATAAGAGACTTGTGTAATAGGAAATAAGACAAAAGCAAAAGTTCAGTCAAATGTATGCAACAAAGTCAGCGTTGTATTACGACTTATAAATAAATAATTTATGAAACATAACTTTGTGCTCAGCCAAAACGATATGACCTGGAAGAAATAATAGATTAATGAGACCAAAGATTGCCTGTTAGATTTACCCAAAACTAATTTTACCTCATGTTTAACCACTACAGAGACATCAGAGCCAGCGGCAAATGTCAGAAGGACTAGCCGCTGTGAAGCTGCTCTCGGTGGATACATGAGCACTGAGCGCCCGCTGATCGCCTGGAGCGCACGTCTCCGAAATCAGCAAAGCACATTTTCAAATAGGCGCTATCTTTATAAATAAACCGCAGATTTGAGTTTTAAACAACTACATTCTCGCCTGAAATACTCTTAGAACTGCATTTCATGACACAATAACAGTAATATTTAGAAAATTATGCGGGTTTTCTCCTCCGCCATTAA
>NW_015649221.1:23146-43150 GCF_001515625.1 Sinocyclocheilus rhinocerous | reverse complement strand
CTCAAGTTCGCACAAGTCACCTCTGGATGCATCCTCGATAAAAGGGGCGGAGCAAGAACACATCCGGGGATTTGAACTGTACTCGGCTAGATGTGAACTTTGAATTGGAACAGTACTTGGGCGACGACTGATGACGTTTCACAAGTCCACAAGAACACAAGTACAGACAAGAACGCATATTGAGAAACGGTCATTGTCTTACTATAGGGAGATAAGAGGGTCTGTATTACTTACTACTGGAGAAAGCGTAGCGGCTAACTTGGGTCATGTGTGCCTTAATATCCAATCACATTACAGCCTTGACATAATTACATTTCAGTCAGAGTTGTGCGACACTCAATCACCATTTACGGATCCCATAGGAATGAATGAGAAATGCCATAAGCTGTATCCCACCTGTCACAAAAAGTCAGTGACTTCTCTTATAAAACGGCATTTTTTTTCATGGCAAACTATAAAAATAGTTCAATCCAAAAGTATCGTTTAGTGTAAAACATGTTGAAGATTAGCAGATAGGCTGTCGATTCATTAAATGATAAGCCGTTTTCTCTAAAAAGCTGTTTATTCAGCGTAGTGGAGCCTCTCCTCCATTGACATCTACTTAAAAAAAAAAACTGACCAGAAGCGCTAGCTTTAGCCGTTATGCTTTTTCAGCTAATGGTTGCAGGCTTGCCTTCTAGTGGCTTTGGTAGAACATGGCGAGCAACGCTCATGGTCTTACTACCCTGAGTCTGCCTGATGCCGTCTGACTGCGGAAGCTAAAGATGAGAGTTTTTGGACTAACTCCTGGAATCTTAGTACTGTGAGTGCAGACCTAACTCCTTCTGAATTAACTGTGGATTAGAGCTGGCAAAGACTACAGAAAGAACGATTCCCGATTCATAAACAGCGGCTGAAGCTTCCTGACAGACACTACAGGATGAACAAGTATGTCGCTGCTTATTTTCTTTCTATGTGGGTAGCTTTTATCATGCTCCTAAATGCTTTGAAGACGGTTTGGATGTCGTTTGGGAAAATGAATCATGAACTAGCTGAATCTTGAAGTGATTGAACCATATCTAGCTAATTCGTCTCTGGTGAAACTGATTGCAGGGATATAACTAAAGACAGGACAAACTAACAAAAACATAAAAACAACTGCGGAGCACGCCACGGAGGCAGCCATCAGCGTCGGCGCCATCGCGAATCACATTTGCATGCTCACGGTTCTCTGACGTTGGTTAATAGTCACGTGACATGCAGGTAAACAAATACATTATTTCATTTTTGTTAGTAAGTGTTTTATTTTCAAATATTTTATTTATTTTTATATTTTTATGATTTAATAAATTATTAGCTTTTCATTAAACTCATTAAACTCAGTTCCTTTACTAACCCTAGTTTGGGAAACCTTGATGTAATGTTATTTAATGTTTAATGCACTTCATGTTGTTAATTACAATGAATGAAATATATTTTCTTACTCTTTGTATTTTTACATCAATATGGTACATGATTATGCTATTTAAATCAACGTGATAAACAAGTTAGGTCAAAAGTAATCTGATTTATATTACCTAAAATGTGTAATGTAATGGATTCCATTACTAACTACAATTTTTCCCATGTAATTTGGAATCAATAACGGATTACAATTTGTAAGTAATCTACCCAGCTCTGCTCGTTTCTGATGCGATACTTCAAAATGCGCATCAAAACAGGGTGATGGAAACATAGCTACTGACAATGTTAGATGTAGGAGGGTTGAGCACCATACTAGGCTGTTTTACCTGGACTGTTGTCTTCAAGACGTTGTTGTGACGACTCACTCTTTGAGTAAAATATACCCCTCTCTGTTCATTTATTATAATCACTTGTAGGGATGCACCGAATTTTTGGCTGCTGAAAATGGCATTTTCGGTTTTCGGCCGAAATAACGAGCCGAAAAAAATATATAATATATGGCGTGCCGCGCCCCGCCCAGCAGTGTTCAGCGCGCAGGGTTCACTCTCCATGTCACTGCGCGGTGTGACGCTCCGCTCAATATTCCGCTCTATGAATGTGCGTTCCGCTCGTGTTCCGCTCATACTCGCCGGAAAAGCAAAGTCTGCTCAAATAACGCGCTGACAGGATATTTATTTGTAGTAGATTTGTTCCTGTCTGCAATAGTGCTACTGTGCTGTAACGTCTCGTGACGCTCTGCTCCCATGCTGTGATAACAATAGCTTTGTAGGGTTTACATTATTTCGATAATTAGTTTAAAAAAAAAGTTATATCTGATTCTGTACATGTTGCATGGAACTGAATAAAAATAATATATTGATATTTAATATTAAGGTAACACTTTACAATAAGGTTCCATTAGTTAGTGTTAGTTAATGTAGCCTATTAACTAACATGAACAATACATTTATTACAGTATTTATTCATCTTTCCTAATGTTAGTTAATGTTAATACAGTTGTTCACAGTATTTATTAATCTTTCTTAATGTTAGTTAATGTTAATACAGTTGTTCACTGTTAGTTCATGTTAATTCAGAGTGCATTAACTGTTAACAAGCAAAACTGTTGATTTTAATAATGCATTAGTAAATGTTGAAATTAACATTAACTAAGATTGATAAATGCTGAAGAAGTATTGTTTATACTAAAGTAGTTAACTAATTGTTGTGTTGTTTGTCTCAATAACCAGTCTGTATCGTTGTTATCTTAACTTTATTAACACACTCTCAACTACATGATCGCTCTCCTTAATTCTCTCGTTCCTCTCTCGTTCCCACCCCTTTATTCTCGCGATACCACTACACTACATCCCTCCCTTTGTTAGTATTAGAGAACTTATACCATCAAATAACAAATTACTTTTGTTTCAACCACTTTGTTACCGTTACTCTGAACACAATATACTACTATATTGTTTCAATCCAAACTGACTAAACAGTCAACAAACATACTCAAACATTTACATAATCATGTCCTTGAAACGAGCAGGTTTCTTAATCACTCTACCACTACGGGTAGTCAAAGGCTTGCTGGTGTCTGGTAATGTAACAGCAGAACTCTGTGGCTCCTTTGAGTCTGTGTTCTTGACTCTTGAATACAAAATGGATTTGTCCTATAATTTCCTGGTATTTTTGTTTTTAATTCTGTTGTTTTTTAGTCCAGTTTTATTCAAATCATTATTTCCAAGGCGCATCAATTTTGTTTCTGCAATTGTTGTTTTTAAATAAATAAAATAATTTTTTTTCAGTATGTTCAAAATCATGGCACAAAACCTGCTTCATGAAGAATATGAGAAAGGTATGTTAATTTCTCTTATATCACCTATAAACTATCAACATTTTAAAGTTTGTTACATGAAAACTGCACTGGAATGTAAGCACAGTACAGTATTTCGTACACAGGTTTTTAATAATAACGAAATTATTATTATTATTATTATTATCATCATTATTACTGTTGTTTTTGTTTTTAGCCAGAGGTTGAATTTTTCAGTTTTGAAGAAACCAGCTCTGATGAACAGTATTCTCCATGCCCTGAATCCTCAAACGATGACACCTCTTATGACTTAATTCCGGATTCTCAACGAAACAGTGACAGTGATAATAGTCTGTCTGTCAAGACACTGAAACCACCATCCCATAAAGACCCATAAAGAGTCTTTTAAGAGGGCAAAGAGTGTTCCACAGCACACTCAGTGTCACACTCAAGACATGTTGAGTGATAAATCCAGCTCCGCTGAAGACCTCAGATGTGATTATGCACCCAGTGATGATCATGACAGTACCACAAACAAAACTGAGATGCTTCAGAGTTTTAAGAGGACGCCAACAAAGTCTTCTGATAAACAGTCAGCGATTAACAATGTGTCAGACCTCAAAGAAACCCCCCAAAAAACTTTTTCCACCCATAAAAATTACTGCTATGTGTGCAAGAAACCTCAGTCTAAAATTGCCCGTCACTTTAAAAAGCATCAAGACTGAGACAGAAATTGCTGCTGCATTCTTGCTCCCTAAACACTCTCGGGACAGAAAAAGGTTACTTGATAAGCTACGAAACAGAAGCAACTATGAACATAATCAAGAGGTTATGGAAAGTAAAAGTGGACCACTGAAGGTTAGAAGAAGGCCAGGAATATCAGAGATTAAACTGAGTGCCAAAACATATGTGCACTGTGTATACTGTAAAGGCCTGTTTGTTCGCAAGGAGCTGTGGCGTCATACACGGAGATGCCCTTCAAAGATGTTTTCAGAGTCTGAAGCAACTGGCAAGGCCAAAGTCTTAGTGTTGGCTGATATTGCGGAGTCAACATTCTCCCAAGCAATATCTCCTGAGGTGTGGAAGATCTTGCGAAATATGAAGAATGATGACATTTC
This sequence comes from Sinocyclocheilus rhinocerous, assembly GCF_001515625.1. NCBI lineage: Eukaryota > Metazoa > Chordata > Actinopteri > Cypriniformes > Cyprinidae > Sinocyclocheilus > Sinocyclocheilus rhinocerous. Next base: position 38,794 of record NW_015649221.1, on the reverse strand, counting down.
ATCTGTAGTTCGAAATGATTTCCTCATACTTCAGTTGAGTCAAAGTCTTTACAACAAGCATGGCAGTGATCCAACAAAATCTGAATACATCAGACAGAAGGTGCGAGAAATGGGCAGACTCTTGCTAAGCTTGAGAAGAAAATACTCCATATTTACCTTTGAAGATGCTGTGAAACCGAACAATTTTTACAAAGTCATTGAGGCTGTGAAAGATGTTGCTGGTTACGATGAAAAGAGCCATTTGTATAAGACGCCAAGTCTTGCACTGAAGTTAGGACATTCACTTAACAAGATTGGTGACATTATTCTCTGCAGAGCCATCGCAGCAGAGGATGATGATATGACAAAAGCAGCAGAGCGATTCAAAAGACTGTGCTCAAGTGAATGGGCAGAACATGTCTCCCATGCTGCTCTTGCTACTTTGTGCAAATCAAAGTTCAACAAACCATCTACTATACCGTTCACACAGGACGTGCAGCTTCTCCACCAGTACCTAGAGAAGAAATCAGTTGAAGCATTTAAAAGCCTGAAAAATCACAAGTCTTCACAAACATATGCAGAGCTCACCAAAGTGACACTTGCGCAAGTAATAATATTCAACAGACGTCGTGCAGGAGAAGTCTCAAAAACGAGACCAGACTGAGCTCCATGAGGACATAGCTCTCGGCCTCTCTCCATTTGAGCAAAAAATGTCCAAGCATTTCAGAAGAGTAGAAATCATGGGCAAGAAAGGGAGAAAAGTTGCTATTTTGTTGAATCCTGAACTTGTCAGAGCAATTGAACTTATTGTGGAGAAGAGAGATGCATGTGAAGTAGACAGGGACAACCCCTTCCTGTTTGGAAGACCAAAGTGCTCACCCACCAGCTTCTTCAGGGGACAGGACTGCATCAGGCTTTTTGCAAGTCAGTGTGGTGCGAAGAATCCGGAACATCTCAAGTCTACACAGCTCCGCAAGCAAGTGGCGACAATGTCCCAGATTCTCAATCTTAAGACATTTACCTCAATCTTGGACATTCGGGTCCATAGAGACTATTATCGGTTGCCAGATGCAACTATAGAAATTGCAAAATTCTCATAGCTGCTACTGGCAATGGAGAAAGGAAATCTCGCAAGATTCAAATGAAAATTCCTCGATGAAGTTGAGATTGACGGTATGTGCATGAAATAGGCCTTTTGTGTACATAGAAAAAGTCTTAGATCTTTGAGTTCAGCTCATGAAAAATGGGGGCAAAAACAAAAGTGTTGCGTTTATAATTTTGTTCAGTATAATAATAATGAAAAGTTACAAAGTACTTAACACTACTTCACTACTTCAATAAAAATTTGTCATTAGAAGAAGGGTGACATTGTAAATAATGGTAATATGACATAAATATAGAATTAACTTAGGAGATGAGAGAAAAGTACAGTTCTACAGACAATGTTGAAGCTAAATTGGAATTCCTAAATGTTAATTAATATGTGTACTTAATGCATGTATATGGGTGTTTGTCAAATATGCTTTTCTATAGATGAAATTGATCTGGAATTAGACGAGGAAGAAATAAGTGATGACGATGATGAAGAGTCAGATCCTGCCCATGGAGTAAGGGGTATGTAATGAGTTTTATTCCGGTGTGCATTAATGGCATTGGTATTCACTACAGAACTTACCACAGGAGGCCCACTACATTCTTCATGTAGGCTTGCAAGTGGTCTCTTTCTAGTCTACATGCATGGCTTTATTAAGAAAACTGTTAAATTAACCTAAATAGGGATGCATCCAATAAACAGTGTAACAAGTCTGATACCGATATGTTCAGTTTTGGTATTTTCCCATACCAATTACAGATTCCTGTATTGTCATTTATTTCGTTTTCTTTGTCTTTTAAAAAAAATATTGTGTAGAGATAGCAAAAGAATATGAATAATATTAGTTGTCTTGTTTTGTTTAGCAAATAGATGTTTCCTTCTGTTATTTTCATTCATAATTATGCCCGATAAAGGGGTCACAAACTGCATTTTTCATAATGTCATAATGCTTCCTGAGGTGCACTTAGAATGTTAGTCAGATTTTTACATTAAAAATGATCGTAGTTCAGATAATTTTAGATTTAGCCCTCTGATTTGAATGCTCCATTAGAAGGGGCGTGTCTTCTGTCAAACTTCAGTGTAAATGCCGACTGCTGTGATTGGTTGACATCATGCAAATTAAATAAGTATTACATGTTAAACTCTCAATAACTTTTACTACATTTTTACTATTATGGCTGTCAAGATAAAGTGTTGATTATAGCATTATATTTAGACCTACTCCAGTTGCATGTAAGGTTGATGACAGCCGATGTTAAGCGCATTAATGCAGTGATCTCGTCATTTCAGCTTGAGTTCTGCACTCTCACGAATGCTTTCATCATAATTAACAGTGCAAACACAATGTAAATAAGAGATTTGAAAGATTGTGCAATATAGAAAGCGTCACTGATTATAATGTGAGTTTTGGTGAGAGTCCAGAACTGATGTAAACTTGCACTGTGATTGAACACTCCCTTTATAATCGCTGGAGCTGTCTTGATCGCATTTTGTATATGCGTGTAGCTGACCGTTTAGTCACTGGCTTCATTTACTGATTAATATAAATGTAGCAATAAATGATTTTGAGACGAATAACATCTCAAGTTCAAGTTTATTATCTTATATTCATTAAAAGTCTGTTACAACATACAATAAAATTCTTAACCTGCAAATATTTACATAAACATACAAGCATTGTGCAAACATAATGTGCAGTGTAAAGTCCTGCAAAGTGAACTGAATAGTCCATTGTTATTTCACATTTGTAACAAAGATAGGTGTAGTAATTGGTAATAGAAATATTATTTGTAGTGAGAAGCTATTCGTAGTGTTATGTCTGCCTGGTTTTTCGAGCTCTCCTGTCGATCCTGAGCTGTGCAGTTTCTGAACCAGACTGTAATGTAGCTGGTGAGGACGCTCTTGATTTCACACTTGTAGAAGCATCTAAGAATCTGGCTTGCCATTCCAAATTTCCTTCTTCTAAAGAAGTGCAAATGCTGATGTCAATACTGAATTTATGCTGAATGTTCTGTTGAATAGAAGGGGAACAGGTTTTTGGTATTTGGGTTAAGTTTACGTATGCATTTAATTTTTATTTATTTATTTATTTTTTAATTTAGGAAACAAAAAAGGGATAGAGTTGACCCAGGAAGAGGCAGAAAGTTCCAATGGTATTTTTTTAAATGAATTTTAATATATGTTTGTATTATTTTTATATATACATGTTCAGATTTAAGATGGTCAGAAATGATTTGCACTGTAGCAAAGAGGAATAGCGTATTGCTTTTTTCCATAGAAAAAAGAAAAATGCCCCTAGATGAGGCTGAGCTCCAACTGTATTTTTTAAATGAATTTTAATATATGTTTGTATTATTTTTATATATACATGTTCAGATTTAAGATGGCCAGTAATTATCTGCAGGCTGAAAGCTCCACAGGTATGTGTATGGGTTGCTGGTTGATCCACATGCTGGGTTGTTTTATTTAACTCAACTGTGGTTTAAAAATTACTATGTAAATAATAATAATAATATTTACTGTAACTATAACTAAGCTCCACAGGTATGTGTATGGGTTGCTGGTTGATCCACATGCTGGGTTGTTTTATTTAACTCAACTGTGGTTTAAAAATTACTATAGTGCTGGCTTAAAATGGGTTGGAAATGAGAAATCTCACAGAATTACTAGAGGCAACAGAAATAATCAAAAGGTAAACATTTGTTAATAAGCAAGAAAACCATGGACAAAAAAAAAGAAAATAATTTATTTGGATGAATACAGCACAGTTTACAATATTACATAAATTGAAATTCGTTTAACAAGCATTTTAGAAATACAAAATGTAACATTTAACAGTAGCATTTTAATTCAAATGTATTCAACCATTCTCTCTAATCCCTTTTCACCAAAGTAGTGCTGGTGTGTCGCTGAAATCTAAGCCGGTGATGGGCTGCCGTTCGCCGGGGGAACAGCGAACCTCAGACCACTGGCTCGTGTTGCGCTCGTAGCTGAAAGAGGCCATGACTAACTCCATAACCTGGCCAAAAACAAACAGTACTGAGATTAGAGAACATATTTTAATATCAAAATAAATTAAATTCAGTATTATAACAAATAAAATCAGTTTGTTATGCAAGGCAAAAAACAACTGTTGCCGACACATTTAGCTGACTGACATCTCATCCTTGTATGTTGTGTTGTGTAAAATAAAATAATTTACAGCACAATGAAGATTTTATAGATGAAATAAAACATACAAACCTTTATTTCAAGTGTACCAGTTAGGCAAGAACCGCTCTCTCCTGAAGAGGATGCAAAAAGCCCGCGCTCCGACTGTAACTTAACAGCTGGGTTGAAGGGAGGCGTGTATAGTTTCCGTTTCAGCTGTCAGTGAATACATTTATTTATGTATGTATGTATTTATTTTTTGCAGAGGCCAAATCGAGGAGAGTTGTGAAAAGACCATGGAGCCCGAATGAAGTGAATGCAGTCATGAAACATTTCAAAGCCTATATTTTAAAAGCACACCTTGCAACAAAAGCAGAGTGTGAGCAGTGCAAGGCTGCAGAGGACCCTGTTCTAAGAGAAAGAACAGTACAGAATATAATAGATTTTGTGAGGAACTGAGGTTTGCAGATGAAAAATAAATGTTCTTAGATTAGTTCAAGATTTGCTGACCCAGTGAAGTTCAACACTCATAAGAAAAAATCTAAAACTGTACCTCTAGGGGTACAACAGCTTGTCACTAGGGCAGAACCCTTAAAAGAACATCTTTGTACCTACCTTAGTCCTAAAGGGTTAATAGTAGTACTTTAAGATATGTATTGCTGTTCTAAAGTAATAATCCACACCTTTTAGGGGTAAATAAGGTACAAAGATGTTCTTATAAGGGTGTGTGTGTGTGTGTATGAGTGAAGTCCAGTTAAACACTGATTGTCCTCATAATCCAGGGTTAGTAAGGTGTGTGTGTGTGTGTGTGTGTGTGCGAGTGAGAGAGTGTGTTGTGTGAGTGTGTCATTATTCAAATCATCATTTATTTGATTAAGTTATTCTGCTTGTGACTTACATTGTAGGAAGTCGTTCCTGGTCCAGTTGGTGACTGTGAAATCAAGAACAGAGTCACATTCAGTGAGTAAATAATCACAAACAAACAAACACACACATTTACACAGTGCAGTGCAATTAATCAAATATCTTCAACTATGATTTTGGCTTCTAATAATTGTGAAAACAATATTATAAATATAAAATGCCTTTAAACCATGCTTTAAACAGACTAACAATATTCTAAAATATGCTAGCATCATGCTAAGAAAGTGCTAAAGACATGATAATCATGCTTGCATAATGCTAAATGTGTTAGCAACCACTCAGCAACTGGCTAGCAACTATCATGAACACACTAGTAATACCTTAGTAACCACCTGGAAACCACTCGGAACACCCTAGCAACCATCTAGCAACACTAAAGCAACCATTCAGAACACTCTAGAAGCCACCTATCAACCACTCATATTATCATAGCAACCAGCTAGAATACCTTAGCAACTGCCTAGCACCCAGATTATTCTAGCAATGAGTGAATTTATATCTGTGCTAAACTTATACTTAACCTCCAACTCACACACTGGCGAGTAAAATCTAAGAATTTATTAGCCATGGCTAATGTTAGACATCATTTAGTGAAGATTTGTGAAGATATGCAAGGGTTGCATGGTTATTTGTAGTAAAAGCATGGTTAATTTTCGTAAGGGTATGATTACAGTCAAACACAGAGAAAGCATTTTTGTTACCCACAATCCATTTCAAAATTCAAACTTCAAGAAAACTATTACAGAAAATGAACAAGAATGCTTTATCCATCTGGAAATGATTTGATTTCAACTTCTTAGTTGAGTAAACTTGCTGGAAAACAGTTTCACACTCATTTAATCTCACTCAGTCTCTCTCTCTCTGTGTGTGTGTGTGTGTGCTAGAAACTTGTAGTAAAGCAGTGTTTCCCATCCCTGTTCCTGGAGCCCCAGCACTGCACATTTAGCATGTCTCTTTGGCTTTGTTCAGACGGTCAGCAAAATTCACATTGCGCTTTGGAGAAGCATTTGGTTCAGAACTACAAACACAAATAAAAAGTGTTTAAAAACTACAGAAATGGCAGATATCCGAGGCCAACATTTAGACGTCTGTTAACAGGGACCTTCCGTTCCGGGTCGCTGCTCGTGTGGCTGACAGGTTGGCGCATGGAGTAGCATATTTTTTATAGCTTTTAACTTGTTTATTTGTTGTTGTTTTTGAATACCGACTGCACTTATTGGATTTTATTCAGACAGATCATGTTACACGGAGAGGCCATTTACAATTTGGCTGCATAAACGCAGATTTAATATGGCTACCTGGGCGTTCTTGTAGAAGATATTTATTAACCAAAATATGAATTAATCAAGTATAACCAATATGAATATAGCCATGTTTGTAATCTACTATTATGATAATGTGTTCCCTGTATGCAAGGAGGCCTGCAGGAGAGTTTAATGTGTATAATCAAGTTATTCTACTATTATGAACATGTATGTGTTTCCTGTATGTAAGGAGGCCTGCAGGAGAGTAATCAAGTTATTCTACTAATATGATCATATGTTTCCTACAGGAGAGTAAAATGTGTACATTGCATGGGGGTAGAAGGACTGTGTATGAAATGTTGAACACACCTTGAGGAAAAACTATATGTGTGTGCAGACACAGACTCGACAGATTCTCTGCAGAGTCTCTCGGCTTCATTATCTCTGATAATAAAGTCTATCTTCTGGCATCAAAACCTCAAGACTTTGAATCGAATCGAAACAATAGATCCTTATGGGGCTATTCACACTAGGCATGAACATTCGTGGTGCGAAAAAGTGAGGATTTTTTTTTTTTCCATCCTGTGTGTCGATTTTTTTTTCCCCGTCGATCACGTGGCCAGAGCAGCTGCTGTTGCACAAAAAGTGCTGTTTTGAAAACCAGTGTAAATGTAAAGAAATATAGAACAAGAGTATCCCGCAAGAGAGAAGAGTGGATGCTGAGCTCTTGTTATCATTGGTATCTGAGAACAGATTTATTTTAGCGCTCGGCAGAATTTTGAAAATGCACTACATCTCTAGTAGTCCAGCTTCTCTCCCCAATGAGCATCAACCATTAGTTTAGCTGCACCCTACACTTGGGTAAAAATTACATTTTAATTTTACAGATGTTGATAGATGAACTCGAGCCTCCTTTGGACTCATGGCAGGTCAATTGAGGTAAAAAGCTGCTCAACATCTGTGTTATTATATGGAACCCTGTTGGTATACATGTGTCAGCTAGAAAAGAACCAGAGAGAGGGCACACACGTATACTGGTGTCTGGCAGTTGAGCCTCTGTTAGATTTTAAAATGGTGGTGGTGAGAATAGTGGACAGGTGACAGTAATAATTCAGAGAAAGATACTCCACAGCAGAGGAAATGGATACATGCATGGCAAGCACACAGACCTAGCAAAACCCACAGCTGAGTGATGTCATCTTGATTTTGCCTCACGATGCACCAAATACACCTAATGGGTGATTATTAATATAGAAGCTGTTCAAATAATGAATATGCTGCTGTGTGAAAAGTACAGTTCGGTAGTCACACCTGTTAAATACAGTCCCAAACATAATTCTAAATGTTGATTGTTTGAATTAAGCAAATGTTTTGAGGAAATTTTTAAAAAGAAAGAAAGTATTAATAAAATGTGCAGATGACACTTACTTAAAGAGAGTGTAGGACTGACAGTCTCACTGGCTTCACTCACTCCCACTTTACCCACTATCCTGTAGCGGATCAGGTACTGCTTTCCAGACACCAGTTCAGTCAGCGTGAAGTCTTCATCAGCTGTGTCTATGACAAGCCAATGTTCCTCAGCTCCAGAATCTGCTTTCACCTGCTTGTACTCCACTCTGTGATTCACTGTTTCTCCAGTTGGGGACTTCTGCAGTTTCAGGGACACAGTTTGGTCCAGAACATTCTCCACTACTGGTGTGGGCGGCTTGGACACTGGCTGGAACTGTGTATCTGTGAGATTCCCTTTTTCATACAGATAGATCGAGGAGCCTGGACTGGAGGAATCAGAGATTGCAGAAATAATGAAGCGCATTCTCGTTTCATCTTTATTGGCCTCTGAAAAACTTCTGAAGTGAGATACGTTTTCTCTCATTCAGCATATGCTGGTTAGGTATGTTTTGAAGCATGGCAGCTGGTTTAAGCTGGTCCTTAGCTGGTTTGAGCTGGTCATGTTCTGGTCCTAAGCAACTAGCTCCTGCTCAAGACCAGCTCAGGACCAGCTTAAACCAGCTCATGATAAACTAAGGACCAGCTGCCATGCTTCAAAACATACGTACCTAACAAGCATATGCTGTTTTTTTTTGTTGTTTTTTACAGGGATGGAAACCTGTTGGTATACATGTGTCAGCTAGAAAAGAACAAGAGAGAGAGCACACACGTATACTGGTGTCTGGCAGTTGAGCCTCTGTTAGATTTTAAAATGGTGGTGGTGAGAATAGTGGACAGGTGACAGTAATAATTCAGAGAAAGATACTCCACAGCAGAGGAAATGGATACATGCATGGCAAGCACACAGACCTAGCAAAACCCACAGCTGAGTGATGTCATCTTGATTTTGCCTCACGATGCACCAAATACACCTAATGGGTGATTATTAATATAGAAGCTGTTCAAATAATGAATATGCTGCTGTGTGAAAAGTACAGTTCGGTAGTCACACCTGTTAAATACAGTCCCAAACATAATTCTAAATGTTGATTGTTTGAATTAAGCAAATGTTTTGAGGAAATTTTTAAAACGCAAGAAAGTATTCATAAAATGCAGATGACACTTACTTAAAGAGAGTGTAGGACTGACAGTCTCACTGGCTTCACTCACTCCCACTTTACCCACTATCCTGTAGCGGATCAGGTACTGCTTTCCAGACACCAGTTCAGTCAGCGTGAAGTCATCTTCAGCTGTGTCTATGACAAGCCACTGTTCCTCAGCTCCAGAATCTGCTTTCACCTGCTTGTACTCCACTCTGTGATTCACTGTTTCTCCAGTTGGGGACTTCTGCAGTTTCAGGGACACAGTTCGCGCCAGGACATTCTTCACTACTGGTGGGGACGGCTTGGACACGGGCTGGAACTTTGTGTCTGTCACTTTCCCATTTTCATACAGATAGATGGAGGAGCCTGGAATGGAGGGATTGGAGATGGCAGAAATAATGAATCGGATACTCTTCTCATTTTTATTGGCCTCTGAAAATCTCTTGAAGAGACGTAAGTTCTCTCTCATCTTTGCAATGACATCAGGATCTTTGAACCACTTTCTATCTGATGTCACAGAAAGCAGGGTTTTGTTTGCATCTAGCTCTTTAAACTTGTCAGATTTTAGAAACTCTGTCAGGGTTGAAAGATATGGGTCTTTATATTTTAGAGATGTGAAGGTCAGGCACAATACTACATCAATATCTGGATCAAGAAGGATGCCGTTGAGCCCGTCTGAATCTTCAATGTTGATCTCATTCAGTGTCTTGCTGTGATTATTCAATAAGTAAAGCTCAGACTTTGCATCATCTAACCATTGGTTAAGTAAGTTAGCATTAAAAGGGGAGCTGCTGTGTATCCTCAGGGTGTCTTCCAGGGATTGTTCCTCCATACCTCCTCCTCGAATGGCAGGCAAGACCCTGGCCAGTTCTTTCTGGAGCACCGTCGTGTAAATGCTAAATGAATCCTGAAATGAGTGCAACCTTGCTTTAATGTCACTGAAAATATTTACCTCTGTTCTTCTGGACAGGTCATTGCATGTCATCTCTACCTCCCTCAGCTCCTCCATCATATCTTCAGTGTTGGCAATCAAACTTGTGCTGATTTCTCTCTCCAACCGAGCTGCTTTTGTATCCAGTAAACTTAGAGGATAGAGCCAGACTTTTATTGGCACTGCATTCTCTGGATTTTCCTTCAGCAGAGTGGGGAGCTTCTTGTACACCTCTAGGGCCTCCATGTACGTGGTGGGATTCTGCTCGAGATGGACATCACCATGAAAGGTGCAGGTGATATTCTCAGCCTTTTTATTATCCTCATCTGTCATTTTTACTGCTCCTTCTCCCTCAATGGAAAATTGAGGGAACTTCTTGACCATGGCATTCAGTTCTCCCTCAATGTCCTGCTTGTTTTCATCTTCTGCAGATGAGCGATCAAACACCATGAAGGCCTGAGCTCCGTACAGCACAGCCGTGACCACATGAGTTGCAGTTTTCTGCTCAAACACCTGAGGGTAGGTGATCTGGCCCAGCTGAGTCATAGTGAGTTGATCAAATCTTGAGGTTTCACTGTAATGCATTGTTACTCTGGACTGTTGGTTGGAGGATTTGGTGTTACACAGGTACTTGGCAGATCCTCCCACCTCCACCAGCCCCCCCAAAAAGCTGGCCTTCAGTGAAGCACTTACATTCAGGAGACTGGACTTACTAGAGAGAGAGTCAGAGGTACTGAACTTCAAATCTGTCATGAGCTGTGGATGAGTGTCCAAATCTTCACTCAGTGATTTCCTATCCCACAGAGTAACACCTGAAATGAGAAATGGTTATAGCAGCTACAGTATGTATGAGGATACAATGTACAACTGAACTAAAAATTGCATCCTGTATCTGTAAGGCAATTTTAAACTAATTTAATATTTGTGTGCATAATTTTATTGCATCTCAAATTTACTACATAAGTATGTTTGGTAACACTTTATAATAACTTTCATTAATAAGTAATTAACAACCAATATATAATGCTTAACAGATCATTAGTTAATATATAGTCATATAGCTACAAATATGAGATAATGTGCATGTAAACGTACTCATTGAACATTACATAATGATTAACAGATCATTAGTTTACATAATTCAAAACACTTATGTTATGCTTACGTTAAATGTTATTCAACTTTCAACTCTTATATGATCATACACCAAAAATGTACTGATTAACAGCTTTATTTATTAATGCACACTTGAATGCTTACAAATGTTATTAAACTGGTTGTTTAAACTGATTAAAATTATTGATATATCATCTAATGCAGTAGTTCGCAACCACGTTCCTGGAGCCCTCCAACACTGGGCATTTTTTATGTCTCCTTAATCAAGCACACCTGTTTCAACTGATCAGCTCTCTAGTATAGACTTCAAGACCTGAAATGAGTGTCAGACAAAGGAGAAATTTAAAATGTGCAGTGCTGGGGCTCCATGTACATTTACAGACGTTACCGTGGAAACTATTTCTGCTGTTCCATAAGCGCCACCTAATGTCAGACAGTGGATTTACACTTTTACGCCTAGTGGTTAGAGTTGGACTTGTAACCCAAAGGTTGCAGGTTCGAGTCTCAGGTCCGGCAGGAATTGTCGGTGGGGGGAGTGAATATCCAGTGCTCTCTCCACCTTCAATACCACGACTGAGGAGAGACCCTTGAGCAAGAACCAAATTTTTTTTTTTTTGTAAATCGTAACTGGCAGATGGAAAACAAGTGTATTTGTATTTAATGTGTATTCAAAAAAATCCCAACAATTAGGACAAGTTAGTATGTGTAGAATTGTTTATGGAGCAGATAAAATGCCTGACTCATAATTTTCTATAAATAAATTATTAAAAAATAAAAAACAAAAATTAATGCTGAAATATGAGGTTTATAACTTTATGAAACTTTTGTCAAAACTTTAACATTTGAATGTATCATGTTGTCACCCAACCATTTTATTTTGTTTAAAATTCGTTGGTTTTTGAAATAAAACTTGGTGAAATGATTTTAGTGTATGAGTACTTTCTGAACATTTCCAGCACATTTTAGCAGTACTGTGATAATATTGATAACCATGGTCATTTTGGTCACTATAATCATGATATGCAATTCCAATGTAATTTTCTCTCTAATAACTATAGCTATGTAAAATCATTCTGATAAAAAACTTTAAGTACTTTAAGATAATAATTTAGGCTGAAGGGGTTTATGTAGCTGACAAAAACACTTTTGAACACCGCTGCATTAGATAATATATAAAACATTTTAATAAGTTTAAGCTATTCATTAGTGTATAACATCTCTAAAATCATTTGTATATTTTCATAAAGTGTATAATTATATATAAATTAAAAGTATAATCATATTTGTAAGCATTGTAATTTACATCAGGGATGTGCAAATGGCGGCCCGCAGGCTGCATTGTCTTTTAGTGCGGCCCGCTGGATCATATTAAACCCGGGTGATCAATTTTAAAACATTTGAAAAGTAAGTCGCCGAAAGATTGCTTTCAGTTTATGATGAATTTGGCATTTTCAAACAGCCTGTCTGCTGTTTTTGTTCAGATCAATGCAAAAGTCGATCCATATTTTTAAATGTGAACCGTTGGATCGACAAGAAGATAATGCATTCTAAAAATCTAAACAAATTAAGACACGGAGATATATTTATATGTTCTTTAATTAATATAACAATTGATTGATAATTGTTTAAATATAATAATTGATACTTTTGACTCATTCCTTCTCTTAAAAACTGTTTAAAGACATAAATGTGAAGTGAAGGTCTTAAAAAGTCTTAAATTTGATTTAAAAAATCCTGCAGATACCGTGTTATATTATGGCACCACTTGGAATAACGTTTGGAATAAGCACTTTTGTAACTGTGCTCTTAGGTTGTTTTGAGAAATGTTCTGTAGGCTACTAATGTCACGGAGACACCATCCACAGCCACAGAACCAATCACTCAGCCACGCCCTCATTCACCGGAGTATTGAGCACCTGCACCGGCACCTAGTTAACAAAGCACTATAAGAGCACACTCACCACTCTGGTTCATCGGCTGGTCTCAAGGTTACTGCTTCAGTGGCCTTCTCGTTGGCTCTGCTAATAGACTGCTGCTTACCTGTGCTCTGCCTACCTCTAAGATCTTTGTGTGTTCATTGGACGGTGGACTGGAACCGGATGCTACAGATAAGACCGTTCCCTTGCATTCTCTGCATCATCCATCTCCGTTGCCTTCACAGAGATACCTCCGTTGTTATGAGTTTGTGTTTACCTTATTAAAGTGAAGTTTACGTTACCTGCATCTTTCCTAGTCCTCGTCCTTTACACACTGTGACAACTAATCAAAATAGGACCTCTGTACATTTGTTTATTTTGCAATTTTAGAGACCATGCGATTGAGATGTTTAATAATATTATGGGGTAATATTGCTTGTCAACTGACAACAAAGTTTTCTGATTTGAATTGGCATAACTGCACACATTTTATAGTTAATAAAATCTTTAAAAACCGTGTGTGTACCTGTAAAAGGTGTGTGGACGTGAACTAATAATTTGGCCCCTTGGTATAAAGGAGAAAAAGCGTCACTATCAAAGTTGCCCATCCCTGATTTACATGAACTAATGATTTTGTTAATCAATATGTAATATTCAATAATTTAATTAGTACACATTTAGAAGCACATTATCTCATACTTGTAGGTATTTGAATATAATAACTAATGAGCTGTTAAACAATATATAATGTTAATTTATTAATGAAAATTATTATAACGTTTCCATAATTTTTTTGTGACTTCACAATTGGGTGAAAAAATTATTATTATTTTTGTAAGTAGGTAAAGCACCTGGAATGAAGGAATCCTCGCGGCAGTCATACAGCATAGCAGGAAACAGAGGTCTTCCTAGGGCTGCCAATTCAATGGGTTTTGATGCCATGTCTGTAGTAAAAAAACAGCAAGAACAAAGAGAATAGTTTTAAATTGTAAACCTTATAATAATTTTATCATTCTAAAATTCTTGTTAAAAATTTTTTTTAAAATTTCTAAAAAAAGGTGGTTAAAGTCTAACACAGCATAGCATGGCATATTGCCCAATAAGAGGGTACATTTACATTTAGACATTTAGCAGACGCTTTTATCCAAAGCGACTTACAATTGGGGGATACATAAATCGATTCTTCTTAAAGAGGCAAACAGATACAGGAAGTGCCTGAAATACCAAGTTTCTAGACATTGCTCAAATAAGTACAAGCTAGAAAGAGAAGGAATAAATAAAGAGATTGAATTTTTTTTTTTAATGATGATGAAGTCAAGTAGCTTCGAAAGAGAAGAGTTTTCAGCTGTCGCTTGAAAATTGTCAGAGATTCAGCATTCCGGATAGGGGTGGGAAGATCGTTCCACCAGCCAGGAATGGTGAACGAGAATGTTCTGGAAAGTGATTTTGAGCCTCTCTGTGATGGTACCACGAGGCGTCGCTCACTAGCGGATCTCAGACTTCTGAAGGGGATGTAAATTCGTAGTAGTGAGTGGAAGTAGGCGGGTGCTGAGCCTGTGGCTGTTCTATATGCAAGCATCAATGTCTGGCTCGTTCAAGACCAGTCGTACCGCTGCATTCTGAATCATTTGTAGAGGTTTGATTGTGCTTGATGGAAGTCCAGCCAGAAGAGCATTGCAGTAGTCCAGCCTAGAGATGACAAGGGCCTGGACAAGAAGGGTACATACATGGGTAATTAAAGGGTAATTATCGGATTCTGATTACACACCTGTCAGCCTCACCCACTCCCTCCTGTGATTTGATTTTGTTCCTTGCTGTGTCCTTTTATCTTTCACCTTTAACCCTAACCGAGATAAAGTTGGTTTGATGTTGGATATTAGACAGATATTCAACCGTAAAAATCTTCGATAATTTTTTAGTGGATGAGTATAAATTAATATTTCTGTCAGGACCACTATCGTCAAAATGATTGACACTTAGCATGCAGTTTTGGTTTGGCAGTCTGGTTCTGTTCTGGGCAAAAACTCCCTGCCCCTCCATGTAGCCTGTCATGAATGAGCAGGAGTGCAGCAATAATAACCCCCTAGGGTAAACAGAACAGAACAAAACCGATATCATTAATGTTCTTAATGATATTTAAGTGTAAAAACTAGGGATGCACCGATAGGATTTTTTGGGGCCAATACCGATTTTAACAAACACTTATTGGCCGATTCCGATACCTATATTTGTCACTTCCTCTCTAGTCTCTTATTTGAAATTTTGGCATCAAAATAGATAGTATTTTGATCATGTTTTAAATCAGCAAAGTTCAAAAACACCTGCATTAAATTATACTAGCCGTTTTATTGCTGCATCAAATAATTTCTAATGAACATGGATTGGATCCATTTAACATTCAGCAGGCCTACATGAATACAACAGAACAAAGATACATATTAAATAAACAGTGCTTTTTAGGTAGGTTTAACAGTTTTCAGGTACAGAAATAAAGTAAACAAATGTAAAATAACACTTCACTGTATAAATTAAATACATATTAATCCTTCTTTATTGTAACAGACTTTATTATGATTAATCTTCTAATTTGTTTTTGTATACATTTGAATATTTTTTGTAAGTTTAAATATGTATGAGATCTCCATTAACAAGGCGGGACTCTTATTTTGACAGGTTTTCTAATCTACAGAGCAGCTATATGGGTAATGAAAGCACGCAGTTCTTCGGATTTAAAGTTTGTCAGTTTATTAAGCACCCCCCGAAA
>NW_015649221.1:16550-22386 GCF_001515625.1 Sinocyclocheilus rhinocerous | reverse complement strand
TATTATTATACCCTCATTGGGGGCTGAGCCCCCCTAAAATGAAAATCCTAGAATCGCCCGTCAGCAGGCCTACATAAATACAACAGAACAAAGATACATATTAAATAAACAGTGCTTTTTAGGTAGGTTTAACAGTTTTCAGGTACAGAAATAAAGTAAACAAATGTAAAATATCACTTCACTGTATAAATTAAATACATATTAATCCTTCTTTATTGTAACAGACTTGATTATGATTAATCTTCTAATTTGTTTTTGTATACATTTTAACATTTTTTGTAAGTTTAAATGTGTATGAGATCTCCTTTACTAAGGTGGGACTCTTATTTTGACGGGTTTTCTAGTCTATGGAGCAGCTATATGGGTAATGAAAGCAGTTCTTCGGATTTAAAGTTTGTCAGTTTATTTAGCACCCCTCGAAAAGGCCTGAGATCTGTATATATTTGTTTACTGTTAGTTGTAATAAGTGTGTTGTGTAATTCTCTGTGAAGTTATTTAGTCAAGAATAGTGTGCGATCTTTTGTCTTTTGTTATTTGATTAGCATTTAAGTGCAGACAGCAGCGCTAGGATTATGCAACTGACTTTATACAGCTCAGTGCCTTCACGCAGTTAATTAATAAACCATTGGTTTGTTATATCGGCTTTTTTCCTTATATAGCCGATATGCCGATGGTTGTAAATTGAGGAAAAATTGGCCGATAAATATCGGCGGCCGATACATCGGTGCATCCCTAGTAAAACATTATTCAAGAAAAAAGGAGTCTGATTCTATGAAGAATATCAGAAAGCCAAGTCCTGACTGTGGTGAAAGGAGGAGTTGGGGATGGAGGGGGGTAATTTGCTCCTGAGCAAGCGAAAAAGTTGCTGAATAATAGTGAATAGAGCTGATATAGGTAAGCCGTGATAGGTGTCGTATTCTTATAGGCAGATGTGGATCAGCTGAGAGTCAGCCGAGGCAAGCTTGACTCACGTGACCCGGCAGAACTAACGCTATACGCTTGATATACTGTATATATACACTACCAGTCAAAAGTTTTTGAACAGGAAGATTTTTTATGTTTTTTAAAGAAGTCTTTTCTGCTCACCAAGACTGCAATTATTTGATGCAAAATACAGCAAAAGCAGTAATATTGTGAGATATTTTTACTATTTAAAATAACTAATTTCTATTTGAATATATGTTAAACTGTAATTTATTGCTGTAATGTGCAGCTGTATTTTCAGTTCACAAACACAAAAACATAGCACCCTACCTCACTAGCTGCCCTTCACCAGCTATTCACACCTTACACGGATCGAATGTAGTTGTTAAGTTTAAACAAAGCATAAATATGCATAACAAGCAAAAATATCGGAACTGTAATAAACAGAACTATTTTCTGGCTTAACTCCCAGGAAAACTTGATAGACTCTTTAGACAAAACTCCATTTGACCATAGGAACCCAACGAGTGAACCTTCAGAGAAACCAAATTGCATGAAATACAAGTTAAAGAGATTACTAGGAATGTATGGAAACTAGAACAAAGATAGAAAAATATATCTTGTGGTAAATTACCCTTGCAGAAGGATAAGAATGCTTTATATTTGCCTTACTAGCTAATTGAACTTTAGATAGCTATTGAACCCTGTTAAATCATAAGGAAAGGCCCTTAAACACATTTTTTTTTTTTTGCACAACTGTAAAGCAGAACATCATGAATGAGCATACACTGACCAGGACATTAATGTCACGGGGCACAAACTAATTTTTTACAGAAATTTTGTAATTATACGTCCAAGTCCAAGTATTGACAAGGTTGAGGAGCAAATCCAGAGAGGAAGTCATGACTAATAGTATAAGAATAATTTGAAAAAGTTATGTACATTGTGTTTTACATTTTGAGGTAAAGATAATAACATATTCTAAGAAGATCAAGTCAGGCAGCCCAGGTGTCTGAGACATTAACCTTTTGTCTTTATGCACTTCCTGACCATTGGGCAGGGTCCCAAGTTAAAGGTGAATGCTAAGCTCAAGGCACAGCTGTGCCTTTATCTCTATTATAATGTGAAGGTATGGGTGATACTGTCAGGCTGATTGGATTAGCACCTATGCATTTGAATGACACTGTTATGCTGATGAGATCAGGGCTGGAGAAATTCCGGTAACCGGCTAATTCCTTTACTGCATTTGCATGCTTTGTTTAGATTGTCTCCACCTCTATGTATCCCTCCCCCTTGAAAGGTATAAACTCTACTGTGCTGAGCTATAGTCAGACTTGGATGACTGCAGCGACGCACAGCGAGTCCTCAATAAAGAGTAACTTCTGTATGAAAGATATCCCAATGTCTCCTGGTCTCTGTTTCGACGAGGAAAAAGTTTCCTACAGCATCCAGGGATTGTTGTAGATGCAAATGAAACCATGACTGAAGGAGCATAAAGACAAAAGCATATGATTAAGACAACAAATACCTTACGGTGTGCTAGTCATAGGGTATTTTACAGAAAGGTATAATGCAAGCAACATAGTCTTTATGCAGTGCTAGTCTGCTAGCTTAACCTCATACACGAACAATCACGTGACACCAATCGCTTTGTCTTAAACATGTGTGTGTGTGAATAACCTTGCAGATAATAAAATCTACGCCCAAGCGCCACAAGTGCATAAAACAAAATAATACTTATAATGGTGTAGGCTGATGAAGTGATGAAGACGAAATGCCGAAGGAGACCAGCAGCCTTTTTTCCGACAGCAGGCCCGGAGAGTCTTCGTTCGTGCAGATTCACGTGAGCGTACAGGCAAAATATATTGTTGATTGAGACGCGAGCAGCACCGATGCAACAGCTCGGAAAGCACTCGGAATGACGCTATGTCATGTAATGACGGACATGAACTAAAAGCTCCGCCAATGTTTCACATCCTCTGCCATGTAAACTCCAACACCTGTATATCATGGCAACACTGCCAAACAACCACAAACATTCTCTGCGAAACCAGAGCATCGCACAATTCCAATGATCTTGCGTGCATCTTGAGAGGAATGTCAAACTCGCAATCATTCGCAGAAGACAAACCTAACTATATGCAAGTAACCCAGGGAAAGTCTAGCAATAAGTCAAGCGACAGCTTGAGCAGGGAACGACACATCAGTATCTGAAAACACAAGGAAGGGTGAGTAGAGAGCTTATATATTCCTCGTGTCGAGTGACGATTGGTTAGAACTAATTGTAATGTGTGACGCATTAGGTCTTCCTAGTAGAACTTGCGCTAAAGCTTACATTTCCCAGACCACATTATACAATGTACATTTACGTCATCACGTTAATAATGCAAAGGAGAGCAAGTAGAAAATACAATAGAATCAGAATCAGAATCAGAAGAGCTTTATTACCAAGTATGTTTACACACACAAGGAATTTGACTTGACGACAGGAGCTTCCAGTGTAGAAGAAAGTACAAACATAGTGCAGACACACATGATAGTGCAGACATACATAGGAATAACACAGTAGGGATGCAATATAACACTAATATAATAAAAAAAAAAGAAAAATTGAATAATGTACTATATACAGAAATAGAAGTATAGGAACAAAAGTAATTGTTTAGATAAATGTGCAGATATGTTATTTACAAAGTGTGCAGTTTAATATAAATATAACTATGTTAGTTGTGATGGACGATGTATAATTATGAATAGCCTATTACTGTTATAATAATAATAATTCATTCAAAAAAAAATAAAATTCACGTGGCGAGTCACACAGCCAGCACCAAACGGACAGAAGGGCAAAACTAACTGAATTATAAGTGCCACCATTTAGAATTAAACAAACTAGTAACTATTTTTGATGACGAAGCTGACGCAGAAATTAGTTGTGAAATGTTTGCGCTTTGTAGAGTAACGCACCGGCAGTTCAAGCATTTTCATAGTATCTAATTTGTAAAAAAAAAAAAAAAAAAAGACTTTGATTCCCGAACTCATTCTTGTTAAGCACGGCCGCTTTTACCCTGCAAGTGCCATTCCAGAAGCAACAAACACGGAAGTGTGAAAAAGGCTAATTGTGTACAAATAACATCAAAAGAACGTTCAGAGAATGTTGTTATAAGAATGTTTCCTCTTAACGTTACGAGAATGTAAATCAACCAACATAACGTTATTAGAACATCCTATAAATATTATTTTAAGAATGTTCTGTCCTCACCTTTAAACAGGGTTGCCAACTCTCACGCATTTGGCGTGAGACACACGCTTCCAGGCTCTGTCTCTCGCTCTCACTCTGCCCATGCAAATCTCACGCCAAATAGGCAACCCTGCTTGTGATATGAAATTAAGTCTCAGCTTTCAAATTTTGTATGCTTTAATGCTAAATTCAAACAATGAATACCGTTTGGTGCACTTAATGTGGCGTAAATCATAAAATGTACTGCTTCAGTTAAAGCCAGAGCCATGGAAAAACAGTAGCGACAAGCTTTGATCTCGCCGGTGTTGCCGCCACGCGGTCACGTGATCCATAGAGTTCTCCAAACAAACCAGTTAACAATCCATTTGAATGGGTTTAAGTAGGATAGACAACAGCTTCATTATACAGGTATTTGCAGCAATTTTTGGTAAACATTACAGCATATTATGCATTGATTATTACGTCGATGACATTTACTGTATCATTTTATTTTGGAGAGTGATGGAGAGGCAACATTGATATGATTTAAGTGATAATGAAGTGAAGTGACGTGACGTGACATGTGGCCAAGTATGGTGACATGTCACTCGGAATTAGTGCTCTGCATTTAACCCATCCAAAGTGCACACACACACCGTGAACACACACCCGGAGCAGTGGGAAGCCATTTATGCTGCGGCACCCGGGGAGCAGTTGGGGGTTCGGTGCCTTGCTCAAGGGCACCTCAGTCGTGGTATTGAAGGTGGGAGAGAGCGCTGTACATTCACTCCCCCCACCTACAATCCCTGCCGGTACGAGACTCGAACCCACAACCTTTGGGTTACGAATCCGACTCTCTAACCATTAGGCCACGACTTCCCCCACGAAGTTAAATAAGTGTTGTATATTTTAGCTGAATAATATATATTTAATATTTTGAGGAGATAATTTGGTACTAAATACTATTTGGGCAATAATTATGGTCCATTAATGACTTAAAATATTTATATTACTTATATTACAATTAATGTAGTATTTAAGGTTAACATAGAGAAAAGGATTTTAAATTCCAATGCAAAGAGGCAAGTTAGAGTAATTTTGTGGTCAGAAAAAAATGCCATGGTTATCCCACTATAGGTACCTACCTGTATGGCTCTTTACTAAATATATCTAGAATATTGCAGGTCATACCTGCTTACTTATTTTTAAGTTCTTCATTTGAATAAATATTTAGACATGATTAAACACTAGATTTTTAAATGAGAAATGTAAAAAAAAGTTAATAATTTGCATCCTTTTTTAATGATACTCTCATAATTACACACAATGAATGCAACAAATATTGAATTTAAGTTTAAAATGGTGCTAAAAAGGCATTCAACAGCATTCAACAAAAGATTATTATCCCCTTATATTTACAGTATGTACACATGAATTGATATTGAATCAAGATCGCACTAAATAAAATAATTGAATAAATGCATATTTACAAGTTAAGCACTTAAAGGGGTCATATGATGCAATTTCATTTTTACCTTTCTCTTTGGAGTGTTACAAGCTCTTGGTGCATAAAGAAGATCTGTAAAGTTGCAAAGACTAAAGTCTCAAATCCAAAGAGATATTCTTTATAAAAGTTAAGAGTCAGCCACACCCCCCTAAAACGGCTCGTTCGAACACGCCCCCACATATCTA
>NW_015649221.1:8517-13584 GCF_001515625.1 Sinocyclocheilus rhinocerous | reverse complement strand
TCTCACGCTTGAGGTATTCGGCTAATCACAACGCACTGGATAGCTGGCTAATCAGAGCACACCTCGCTTTTCAGACCGATTAGTTTTGTAAAAATCGACGCGTTTCAGAAAGGCGGGGCATAGAGGAGAAACAATAATGTACAGTATGTGGAAAATAATGTGTTTTTTTAACTTTAAACCGCATAAACACATTTCATTACACCAAATACACAAAATAATGTTCTTTTTAGCAGCATCATATGACCCCTTTAACTAAAATAAGTAGGCTATTAATAAAATAATTAACTAGAGAAGGCTGACTATAATCAGCATGCTTCCATTTAGTGAGGTAAGCCTACTCCTCACCTGAATTAGAAAAAAAGCTCTTCTGGTCTTCAGTGATGCGAAGACAACATTTGAGCTATACCTGCACTATACACGCAATATCTGAGCGAGAGCAGAGCCAATTCATAAAAGAACAATGCATATTTAAAAGCACTCTTTTGTGAGAGTGAAGGAAATCCGCTTGCGAGTGGAGAGATTCGTGCTCGCGCATTACATGGATCACGTAACATTATGCGCTCTCGATATTTGTCATATATCACGCTATATAAACCGCCTAAAATTAAGTATAAAGAGGAGAAGAAAGCAGCCCAGGATCCGCCACTGCCAGTTTTTTTTTTTCAACTTACCGTTTTTGTGAATAGTGGTTGCTTTAGTTGCCTCTTGACATGTTAAATTTAAGTTTATTTTTGGTTGGCGCAATTGTGTGTATTAAACACATGTGTGACAGCAAGGAGCTTATGATAAAATCATGTCATGTAGCTTAGTCTCTGATTGCAATTTATCTAAGACTGTAGTGCTTTAATGATCTCTATGATGTTGCAGTTATATGAGATAACGTAAGAAAAACTTCATAAGTGACTTTTATAAATATGGTTCATAAAGAGGTTTCTATTCTGGCACTCATAGACATGAAGAATCAGCATGTGAATCTCAGCAATGGTGACAAAATATTCTGATAATTTTTGTGTGATTTTTGAACGTGACAAAACAAGGCAGTAAAAAGTCACAACAAAAAATAAAAATAAAAGCAAATAGTAAAAAGAAAAGAAAATACTAAGACAATGCAGCTGCATAATTTATTCATGTCGCAATGCATGCTGGGAGCCATGGATGAGTTATGATTGGTGCACCCAGAATGCACTGCAGCATGAATCTGACTGATGATCATCACCATTGTTGAGATTCATATGCTGATTCTTGATGTCTGCGTGTCTAAACAGTACAAATGTTATACACTGGTGTGCAAAGTGTTTTTAAAGCTTTTCATATTATTTCATTAAAATGCAGTTGTGATAAATAACAAACTATATTACACATTACCACTGCTGACATCCGTGAATCTGGCTACAACATGACAACAATACCATTATCAAAAAGACAGCCAATATAATCTAAACCCATTTTCACTTGGGTTTTCTTACTTTAACCAATGTGCTTCATAAACACAGTTACAGCAACCAGATAAAAAGTATTGTTAAAAACTCAAGGGTCAAGAGCCCAACTAAAGCAAACACTTATCTACACAATGGTGACTTCAAATTGTGTTATTTTCAATAAACATTAACATTTAAATCTCTAAACATCTAAATTTTTAGACGCATGACAAACAAAAAGTCAATCTGGTTAGTAATGTGTGAAGCTGGTGATGCTGTTTGTGGAGATGATTAATAATCTTCTGCTGAGATGTTGAGAGATTTATCTCTCGTTGAGAGCTTAGTGTGATACTAGGTTCTTGGTCGTATCCCCTTAAAGGAATCCATTATGATTCCAAGCCTTGAGCTCTACCCCGGGCCCAGGAGTTCTGGCCCTAACAGGTTTTTGGGGTATGTAGCCTAGGCCTTTGGCCGTAGGGGATAAAGTCACGGACAGCCGTCTGACGTCCCAGGGGCAACTCACCATGAAAATGGTAAAGTTGGTACTTAGTGCTCGCCATGGTTCTGGCTTGCACTCCCCTCAGCATGGCGGCGTGGGTATACCGTTCCCCATAGCGACCCCTAGAGGACGCAGTTCGATGTTCCCTAGAAAGGGAATGTCTCAGGTTACTTATGTAACCATGGTTCCCTGAGTAGGGAACGAGACACTGTGTCCTCTAGGCTTCCTGCCATCCTTCGAACGCAAGCTTCAGACGAAGAAGTGAATGACATGTTCTCCCGGCACCTATTTATACTATAGTCGCACCGGTAGTGACGTCATGGGCTGTCGCCGGCCAACGTGTTGTTGGTGTTTTTTCAATGTATGCTTCAGACGCGGGTCACGACGAGTCGTTCCCCATAGCGACCCCTAGAGGACGCAGTGTCTCGTTCCCTACTCAGGGAACCATGGTTACATAAGTAACCTGAGACGTTTTTCAACACATATTATAGAGAAATATTTAAAACGGTTCAATACCACTTTCCCGCAGGATTGATAAAACGATATCAGCTGCTTAAATTGTTTAATATACATTAATTGGATTATGTTCTTTCGTTGCAAGTTCAGTGCGCTTGCAGAGATACTCCGCCCACACTCTGTTCTGATTGGCTGTGATTTTTGATTGATTTTGTGGCGTCTTGTAACTCTGTCACGTCCGGTGTTGACATCATGTATATAGTTGTATAGTTTTCAAGTGTACCCATACCTAGTTCTCTCAGGGCTGGCTGATGGCCAGGGGATAGCATGAAAGACCCTCGGGTGCTGACAGAGCATTTCTTTTTTGCGTTTCCCTTTTGCTTCAATGGGCAAATACAGAAATTATGTAAAAGTTGTAAAAAAATCATGAATGGGGTATTCTTTAACACAGTGTCTATTTACACTAAGTGCAAATAGTGTACTGTGCCTTGTTGGCAGAGGCTATTTACAGTAACTCCACCCACAAACGTGTGATTGGGCTAGTCAACATTACAAAAGACAGTCATCAATCGCCAGATTTAGTGGCATAGATGGTAAAGCGTGTGTCATACTCCTTTTGACGCGATTGACCCGGGTTTGAATCTGCCTTTTGGCGAATTTTTTCTCCCTGTTCAAATTTCAAATCACATCAGAAAAGCATTTATTTTCAATGAAAATGAAGGAAATAATCAAAAAGTTGAAAATAAAGTATCGGGTAGGGTTAGGGTAGGTGTAGGGAGGGCTTTATTGTCCCAATAAGGTGGCATCCATTTAATAATTTGAATTAAAATGATAATTTACACTCAATATGTTATTATTGCATACTGTTTTATAATGTAATACAATACTGAGGTGCAGATAATTGCCACTATTTGCAATAAGTATAAATAGCAGAAAATCCTGCTATTTTAACAATGTAAATGGAATCTATCGCTATATGCACTTGGTGTAAATAGCATCTATCACTAAGAAAATATGCTATTTTCACTCAGTGTAAATAGCCTCTATCACTATTTACACTTAGTGCAAATAGCCGCTGCCATTATTTAATGTCGCAGATTCTATCTATCTATCTATCTATCTATCTATCTATCTCTCTAGTGTTTTTTGGCTGGGCCAGTGAAAATGTTGGCACAATTGAGGGCAAGTAAACTGAATGTGTCCTGCTATGGTGTGTGAACACTGTCAAAGAACATTAGCTGACATACATTGCATGCAACATTATCTGATGTTAGCTATTTTTAACATTTATGGACAGTAAATTGAAAAATTGGAACAAACCCTTACTAATTGAAAATGTCAGTTTTTCCATAGATGGATATAAGATATTTTTTTAAATCAAGACAGCCAGCCTCAGGTGAGAGAGTTTTGATGTTACTTAATGCTGCTTGATCGAAGTCATCGCCTCACTGAAAAATCTTTATTTCTTATTAGATAATAAATTCTCTGTTTGGTTGTTATGATTGACAGCGCAAAGAGCGAGAGGAGGATAAAGAGGTAGAAAATGAGAGAGAGAGCTGAATGGAGTTGGCAGCAAGAGAAAGAGAGAAATACTATGGAAGACAATGGCTACTTTCATCTGTTTGGTTACCAACATTCTTCAAAATATACACCTCATGTCTGGAACAATATGACAAAATTGTAAATTTTGGGTGAATTTGGGTTAATTAATTCTATGAACTTTACTGCAGCCTGGTATAACAAAATTGGTTTTAAGATTAGTAAAGTTGTTTATGCCAAATTTCTACCTATTATGCATAGTTATTCACCTTTTTGAAATTTGCCATCTGTTCTTGAAATAGGCTAGTGCATAAACCGTCATATATATATATATATATATATATATATATATATATATATATGGGGGGGACTACATTTGGGCTAAGCCCCGAATGTTTATGATGTCTGGCTCAAAATCAATTAGGCCCAAAATACGGGACGGTTGGCAGCCCTATAGCTGGGATACAGCCAAAGTAAATCTGAATGCATATTAAAATAATTTACATTTAATTTAATCGTCGATGATTTTGCCATTTTGTTCAGAACTGTTAAACTGTCGAATTATAGTGATCCACGTTTGAAATCCCATTTAAGGAAGAACAAAAAATGACACTTCATTGTAGGACTACATGATTATACGAAGAAAACTTTGCTCACTTACCATAAAAGTGGTGGCCGTTTGAATCCCCGTGTTAACTCGTTTTCTGCTCGAAATGGCGTCGTGGCTTATTTTCGTCTAATTTCACTTTCGTTTTTAGCTCCACTCAGTGGCGTAACTACCGACAGTGCAGGCAGTGCAGCCGCACTGGGGCCCGTGCCGAGGGGGGCGTGCCCACATTGCAAGCGACTATATTCATATAAATTAATAATAAACGTATTAATAATAAAATACAATTAGTACCGAGATTCTTCACAGAACTGAATAAATATATAAATTCGCGTGAATTGTTAATGTGTGCTTTAGTGGTCTAGTGATAGAACGTTTGTCAAGCATTTCCGAGGTTTCGGGTTCTAATCCACCCTCGTGTAGTTTTTTTCTCTCTCATTAAAACCAAAGGTGTTCATCAGTGATTGTATATCAAGAGCAAGGACATGTTTGTGTGCATTTTGTTTTGTGCTTTTACCAGAACAAAGCGTACGATCGTCTGTGTGAAG
>NW_015649221.1:0-8298 GCF_001515625.1 Sinocyclocheilus rhinocerous | reverse complement strand
ATTTATTTATTTATACCATGGTCTGTCTGAATACTGGATTCTGATTGGCTGGCAGGTATGCAGTAAAACCGTTTAATGCACAGGTAGTTCCAAGTCAGTTTAATCACTGTTCCATATTAGTGTGCTGCATTACACACACACACACACACAGAGAGAGAGAGAGAGAGAGAGAGAGTGAGTTTTTTTTTAAGTTCACCTTTATTTTTACAATTAGATTACATTACATTACATTTTTCTTTCAAAACATCAAAACAAATTCATCATCATGCAGTGTACATAATACTTAATTTATTCCCCGTAATTCTATAAACTTTGGCAATGAATCTACCAGCTTATAATAATAATACTCCACTCTCAATCGAGAAGCTACAAGCCCCAAAAACATGGGTACAACACTTACTGACCCTTGCCCCAACAGTTTATTTTTTCTTGTCTCCCAAATGGCTAATTTTGCAGTACCAGATACAAAGTTAATTAAAAGCAACACATTTCTTTCGAACCGAATACTTAGGCCCAAAAATGAACAATTGAAAAGAAAATTCTTCACCCATGGACAAGAACCAACTATTTAATAAAACAAAAAGATCCCAATCCTGAGCACTGCCCAAAAAGATGAAAAACTGTCTCCATCTCAGAACAAAAGGCACAACGCACCCCAACACTAGGATTGAGCTGTAACACACTGCATGTTGGACATTTTCACACACAAGTAAAGAGTTGTTTCCAGCAGATTCAAAATCTTCCAAAACTGGGGTACTTAAAGACAACAAACAGCTTTCATTTTCTTCCCAATCTTTCACAGCAACACTTCTGATGATTGAGGGAAAACTGTAATCGTCCCCTTTGTGACATTACAGATATTTTCCGTGCTGCCCCTTTGTTTACGTTCATTTTCTCTGTCACCGCCTTCCAACTAAAATGCATTAGGATTGGAGACGAGGACTGATTATGAGGAAGAGTACATGTATATAGGGCGAGGTTTAGAGACTGGAGGGAATTTCGTCTGACTGGAACTTGTGTGTTAGGTTCCCTTTGGAGGCAGTCCTTGCGGGTGGATCTTTTGCAGTGTGTTTCCGGGGATCGTGGAACGGAGGTGGTGCTACCTGTTTAGCCTGTTGCTAACGGGCATTTCTCTTGGCCGGCAAATGGTGATTGAACTGGAGTTTCGCACCATACTCCCAAAATCAGTGACTTGGAGCTGTCAAAGTGGAAGCAGCCAAGACTCTGCCGATGCTCCCGAGTCACTCTTAGCCACCCGTGCTGCCAGCTTGGTCAGTGTTCACTCTAATCACAGTCACACATACACTCATCACACTCATTTCTGCATATTTAAAAGGTGCTGTTTTTTTTTTTTTTGAAGTAGAATTGTGGTGCTTGGAAATCTAAAAACTTGTCCATATTATATTAACGTTATTTCATTCAAAACAAAGAAATTTGCACACAACCTTTCCTGTAGTGTTGCCTTTGTTCTAATGTTAACGTTATCTTTTTTGTATGTAGCGGATGAATTTGTTTGTCTGTTGTGCTTTCTGGGATGAATGAAATATAAAAATGTGGCAGGTATATACTTGTCTGGCGCCAGAACATCAATAACTGATTGTGTTTTTTATTCTTTTGAGGCTTTCAGAGTCATCACACGGGTGACCTGGGTTCGGTTCCTGCTACAGATAGTTTTTTTGTTTGTTTGTGTGTTTGTTAACTTTTGTTATATTTTGGGACAAGACAACCACCGTTACACCTTCTACCCATTCATTTAAAACTGCTGGGTTTGTCAAAAAAACTTGATGATCTGCTCTTAATTCCTTGAATATTTCTGCGATGCACTGTTGTAGAAAACAGATCGATTTCACCCCACTTCTTTGGCTCAAGGTTTGCACATCACTTCCCAGAACGTGTCCCAGTTTATTACACCCAGCCACCAAGAAGTGTTTCCGCAAACTTTCAGAGTTCAACAGTCTTGAAGGTCAAAAATAGTTTTAAAAATTGGCTCTTCCAGTATCCAGGGACCAGCAGGTGTATCAGATGCTCTTGATACAATAAAAACCTTCCAGGCCTCTAACACTTAACCATCTCAGTCTCTTGTAACTGCATTAAAAACAAATGTTTATCAAAACCCATTCCACCAGCCTTCTTTAAGAGAGCTTTTCCAGTGTCCATCCAAGCAGAGTTTTTTATTATACAATAGTCTCTGAGCTGTTTGCAGACGAAAAGTCCTGATCCTAGACTTGATGTCCACCGAGCCCTGCCCCCTTCTTGTGCTGGAAGATACGAAGCAGCCGAATGAATCCAGTGTTGTCCTGACCAGAAAAAGGTCACCAACCTTCTTTGAACACTTTGAATTAGTCCTGTGGGTGGGTTTCAGTCACGTGACTTTTTTGTTGCGGCCGCCATCTTTAGGACCTTGCTTAGCCTCTCCTTGGTGATCGGAAACCAAAATAACACTTAACCAACAATGGAAAACAATGGTATTTAAAAAAAATAGATACTTTAGGATTAGATCCTTATTTACTGTCAAGCGAACTGCTGACTCCACTAAAGTCTAGTGAAAACTTATCAATTTGACGTTTGCTGACATTTACATCTACCTCATACACAATCCCTCTCCGTACACTCGGACCAGTTTCAGTTAAATTTTCACCTGCTAGAGACTTTTGACCTGATCCATCTGCAGCACCCGGCCTGGATGCCTGTGTACTCACTTCAAGATTCTGAGCCGAATCAACCGGACCAGATGCGACAGCCATAACTTACCGACACTGCGGCATCCAAGCCGGACTCGCCAGACTTAGCCCAGTTTCATTTCTATATCTACTGTACTGTTCAGTAATATTTCATTTAAAATTGATAACGTTACCAGACAAAACGTTTACTTTCATTTTAATTATATAGATTATAATACATAAATAACATGACTATAATCTATAAACATCTCATTATGAAAGCAATTTTAAAGTCCATTAAATAACTAGCTTGACCAAGCTGGCATGAGGAAAATTTATTTACAAAACAATCTATTTACAGAACCATGCAATTACAGCAAAAAACAGCAGTTATACAATAAGTGTAGATAAAATAAACATTTTTGCAAAATGACCCATGCGTTTACTTGAATGAATGAGGCATTTATATGTAGGCTACACTTGGACTGTAACATTTAATAAATAAAGGTTAAAACATTAAAAGTGTAAAAGGTGTTTTGAAAAACACATTGGTAAATGGCAAAGTTTTGGAATTAAACATTTTGTACTTGGTAAAATAATTTAAATAATTATTACCTAACTGTTACTATGAATAATTTTTAAAGGTAATCAGTGAATACTGTTGTTGGTCATTGTGGGTCATTGTGCAGCATGTCTTTCCTCCAAACTGAATGAAAGTAAATGTATATATATTGTATTAAAGCACATGTTGTTTGAAAGACTATTTACTTATTATTTACCCTTTTAATTCTAGCACATTAAGTGGCTGTGTCCAGTATGATTGAAATTTAAAGCATGTATCATCCTAATTACAGAGATAGTTTACCCAAAAATGAAAATCATTTACTCCCTTTATGTCATCTACACATAACAAACCTGTTGGTTTTGATTACCAGCATTCTTCAAAGTATCTTTTGAGTTCTGCAGAAAAACAAAAGTCAGGGGTTTGAAAAAAAAAAATGAGGGGAATTGATGTAATAATGTAAATGATGACAGAATTCTGGGTTAACTATACTTTTAAGTAAATTAGTAGAAACACTTTTCACTAGTCATAACTGTACGGAAAAATAACAAATAACAGTGAATGCCACAATAAAATGCTTGAAAAATACACATTCAATAGATCCATAGCTTCCTGTTGGTCAGTTTCTCTTCCGTTAAGATTCCCCCAATTGTAATAGAAAACATTATATTACACATTATAAAAAAATATTTTTATATTAATTAATTTTACGGAAACTTGTTTTTATTCCAGGTTGTTTTTTTTTATTTTGAATTGCAATCAAAACTCTGTAAAATGATCTCTGAATTAGCTACTTGTAACCTGTACTATAGCAACCTGATCATATCCTGAGTATAGTCTCTGAACATGCCAGCTTTTAATGTTGTTGGGTTTTTGTTTTTTTCCAGCAATCTTGTGATGTTATAACAGACAGCAATTCATTTAAAAAAAAAAATCATTATATAAAAAGTGTCTTGAATGGATGCTTTTTTTTTTTTTTGACACACAAACATCAAGAATCAGCACATGAATCTCAACAATGGTGACAATCAACAAAAAGCTTGTTTTGTGATGATCAGAGCTAATCTGAATATTTTGTCGATTGTCACCATTGATGAGGTTCATATGCAGATTCTTGATGTCTGTGACTCTACATGTAAATAATTTCTTCAAAATCACTTACAAACCTTCAAAATATCAAAGCAGGTCTACATTTCAAGCAGTAAAATTCTAAGATGATAACAAAAATAAATTTAACATGCTCAGACATGCATTAGGCATCTCTGAAGAGGTTAGTGAATCAGGCCACTATGTGATGACAAGATCATCACCAGAACGTAAACAACTTCTCATAATGTATCTCGCAGGTTTTGCTATAATAAACGTGCTTTAGAAACAAAACAGTTACAGCAGCCAAAGAAAAATTACTTTTAAAAAGTCAAGGGTCAGAAGCCCAACTAAAGCAAACACTTATCTCCACAACGGGGACTTCAAACTTTCATTATAAACGAGGCTTTTGTTGCATCCAGTGGGGACATAATTACAGATTATAATGACTATACTGCCTTTTTATGCGTTGCGTTTCGCGCTGCGTAAACATAAAACCATGTCTGCATTTGTGATCGGAGAAACTACAAACAACAAGCGCTACTCTACACTGCTCAAAACTAAGAGACTTTAGTCTTTGCAACTTTACAGATCTTCTTTATGCACCAAGAGCTTGTAACACTCCAAAGAGAAAGGAAAAATTGAAATCACATCATATGACCCCTTTAATTTCAATAAAACTTCAACATCTAAACCTCAGTTAATTCTTAATAAGAAGTTTTGTATGAGAGAAATGAAGTCAGACTGGTTTGTAATAAGTGAAGATGCTGAGATCTAGAGAGATCTGTTAGTGTTTAATGTTCTGTTGGGATTTAAAGAGTTTCTGTTGTCTGTGTTTTGTGGGTCACCATTGTGCTGAAGAGTAGAGTGTGTGCTTCAGTCCAGGAGAAGACCAAGAAGTGTCGCTGTAATGCTGCATGTCGCTTTATTTAAAGGCATTAACTCTGGTGTTGCTGATGCAGTGGTAGTTATTAGTTATTGCATGTGTGCTGTTGTTAGCCAATGGTTAACCGCAAAAAAATTTCACAGAGAATGTTTCACAATGACAATCCAGACAATACCTGTAAAGTAACAGTTTTAAAAAAAAAACGTTTAAGAAAAAATAGGATGCTGTACCTTAATTTGATAGTTTTTGTTTGGCAGCTACTTCTGCCAGTCATTGACCGTTTAAAAAAAAATGTTCTTTAACCATTATTTCCATTAATGGTAAACGTTTGGCACCCTGTGCTGCCAAGCATTTCACAGTTTTTTTAAGTAAATTTTTTTACAGTGCATGGTATAATCATGCTCAGTGCAGACATGCACTTGAACTTACTTTCTCATGGACTCTAACTGCTCCTTGCTTGTCCAGTCAGAGAAGTATAATAAAGATGACGTCCACTCTCTGACTCCAAGCACTGCTCGGTGTTCACAGCTGTCTGAGGAACTTCTGCCATTTCTTCTTGTGATGACACTTCTCTCGGTTACTACAAAACATAGGTTAAAAGACATTTGTGGCACATTTAAGAGAAATATTCAGTTATTCCTGTATGTCTCTACATGCTAAGTGAAGAAGCAACAAAACTGTGATTCTGTATTTTAGCAGAGGTGAGCACCTGTACATATAAGTCTGCTTACATAGCAACTGTAAAAGCAGGACACAGCTACTGCAAATGATCTCAGACATATTGATGCATATAAATTTGATTGCAGTACATTGTCATCGTAAAACTCACTGCAACTAACTTATATATTTAGTTAACTGAGATTATTTGAAAAGACGATCTTCTATAGAATTATAATAATAATAGTAGAAACAGATCCTCTTCACTCCAATGTCCTTGAAGGAATTACATTCAGTTACATTCATAAAATAAGATTGTGGAAACTAAAACTACAAACCTTTCTCCTTGTATGCGCTGGACCGTCATCCTCCTCCTTTTCTTCATCTTTTTGTTTGTGGATCATAGTGTTCGTCAAAGTTTAGTGCAGCGTAAACATTCTAAACTCACATAACTGTACTTAGATCAAAGATCAAAAACATCTCGGTGATTTATTAGCTTTAGGTGGAGCATAACTAAAGTTTTGTGGCAAATCAGCAGTCTCGCACACAAATTTAACCTTTTGCAAGTTTCATTATGAACTTGCTAAATAAAATACTAAAATGTATTAATACTAAAACGCATCTATGCTTAAGAGAAATATTTAATCAAAAGAATCCCATACATCCACATCTCTTGGTAAATATCCATTGTGATTTGCTGTTTCCCAGCCCAGAGCACAGCACAGCAGATTGACGGAATTGCAATTCGGTCCTACGAATGGCGCACCACTGTGTGACATCACATGAAACCCATGAATACTCAGTTTATGCCAAAGAGTAGATGTCACCGAGTTATCAGTAACCAAAACTCTTCCCTGGTTAGGACAACTGAGGTAGCAACCATTTCCAGCGAAACAATCTGGTACACACTCTTTCCTAGTCTAACCCAACCCAATTTAACTTTTGAAACTCACTTGAACCAAAATAAATACTTTAAATCTTCAACCCCTCTGTTTTCCATTTAAGATTTCCTGGCAACTTTAAAAAAAATCATGAAGAACCTGCCCTGCCCAAAAAGCCTAACTTTTATCCCAGTTAAGTTTAGCTGATGAAGCTTCTTCATACATATAAAGTACATTAGACAGAGCCTTAATATATTGTGCATGATTAACAAACACTGTCACATCATCAGCATAAGCACTTACGCTAATACTTGAATTCTGAGAGAAACCAGGAACAATGAAACCAGACAATGTTTTACGCATATTGAAAAGAAGAGGCTCAATGGCAATACTATATAATTGCCCTGATAAAGGACAATCTTGTCTGATACCCCTTGAAACTGGAATTGGTCAGCTTAAACCACTTCCCACCTTAACAATGCAAGAAGCACCTCCATACAAAAATGTAACCCAGTGTAAAAAATGTTCTCCAATACCAAAAACTTTTAAAACATTAAAAAGATAAGTATGATCAACACTGTAAAAAATTATTGTGATTTTAACGGTAAAAGACTGTAGAAATGCCACAGTAAAAACCTGTTAAATGATTTACAGTAAGTTTCCTTACAATATACGGTGAATAACTGTAATAGATCTAAGCTTTGTTTTCGAGAAAGTAGCCTCAGAGTCAACATTCATAGACTGTGTCTGAAATCACACCCTACACCCTCATTCACTATTCCCTACATTAGTTCACTATATAGTCCACTAGACCGAGTGATTGAAAACAAATGAGTGAATTCAGACACTGATGAACAGCTGCTGTTAACAAGCAGAATCACTGAAGAAAAGAGCAAGAAACAAAACTACAACTGACTTCCAGCCACAGCCTTAGATGAAATTAACCAACATAAAACAGCAGAGGAGGATTACACAACTCCACAAACAGCATTACCAGCTTCACTCAATACTAACCAGACTCACTTTATTTCTGTCATATATCTACACAAATTCTTTGTAACCACTGCGCATCTCCAAGAAAATACAGCGCTGTTTCGTTGATGAATGAATCTGTGTTTTTGACAATGATTCAATGACCCATTCATATAGGGAGTCACTTGCTTCGTTCCTAAATGAATCAGCCGTTTGAACGAATCGATTGAATTATTCAGTGACAAAGACAGTGACTTGCTGCTGGCGGTTTCAGTTTCATTTTTAAAGTATAAATTGAGTTATTTAAATTGTTTAATATATTCAAAACTTTATATTTAAAACATTCATCTCATAGCATTGTTATTATGAATTTAAATGCATTCATGACACCTCCGAGCCTCGTTAAACAGTCTGTAAATATTCCTTAATGCCACATTTGTATTGTTCTGTGCAAAGATGAACTGTTGATGCTGATTTCATTTGACTGGGAACTTATTCTTCCTGATTGTACCGAATTATTAGGGCCCGAGCACCGATGGTGCGAGGACACTCTTGGATTTGCTCCGTTTATTATTAGGGCCCGAGCACCGATGG
>NW_015649220.1:3804-7039 GCF_001515625.1 Sinocyclocheilus rhinocerous | reverse complement strand
AGACACTCACTCACTCTCTCACACACACACACACACACACAGATAGACACTCACTCACTCTCTCACACACACTCACACACACACACAGATAGACACTCACACACACACACAGATAGACACTCAAGCTTAAATACACTACACAATCGGAACAGATTTTAAACCACTAGGCATCATATATTTGGTGACTTTCTAAATGGTTACACAGAAAATGTAGGCATCAGACACTAAACAACTGTGGACCACACACTAGCAGACTTTCAATCCAAATACAAACTCACACCAAAACATTAGATTGTTGTAAACACATGACAGATGAAAATGTAAAACTATCAAACATGTTTGTTATCATCCAACTAAATGGAATTATGAGTCTGTGCCCATCATCACTATGCGGTTTTCTGTGGAATCTGTCAACTCATCGGCAGACTAGCTCTAAATCGTGGCAAAAGTCATGTGGTGTATTTCAGCCTTAAAGTAACCCTTACCTTGCTGTGAAAGATCCTCCATCTCAGAGTCTGCATTTTGAAAGGTCTGAGACCTCTTATCTAGGTCTGAATAAGCCTGATGCTGCTTCTGCTTCTTTAAATTCTCAATCAACAAGGATGGACGTTCAACCTGGATAGATCCACAAGGTGTTGCATAAAAACATTATTCATTACACATGGCATATACTGCATGCTCACTGCTTTTGAAACTTCTACCAAAGTCTGCAGATTTAAGTAATGGCTGTGGTATATTGTCCACTAGAGGGAAGTGTGCCTCTTTTAATAAACAAGGACTTAAAATGAATTTATTTTAAAGCAATAGTTTACCCAAAAGTCATGTGACTTTTTTCTGTGGAAGACAGAATATATATATATATATACTTTTTTTATTATTTTTTACATTTTAAAATTAAAATATTTTTAAAAAGGTGTCTTACTAAATTAACATTTTTGCATTATTTAGGTCTAAAATGACTGACGTTGGTTACAGTATGACTGAAGAAATAAACTCGGTAAGTAATTCCAGTGAGTAAATGATGAGGTAAATGAAGGCTCGTTTGTCTCAAACTCGCGTGTAAAGATGGTTGACCCTGATGAGGCTCGTAACGACTCGCTG
Organism: Sinocyclocheilus rhinocerous; assembly: GCF_001515625.1. NCBI lineage: Eukaryota > Metazoa > Chordata > Actinopteri > Cypriniformes > Cyprinidae > Sinocyclocheilus > Sinocyclocheilus rhinocerous. The sequence goes on along the minus strand of NW_015649220.1, from coordinate 5,938 downwards.
TCAGAGTGATTCCAGCTCGAGAGCTCGTAACGCCGTCGCTCGTCTGCGACTCGTCTCTTTGTCCAGCGGTCAGACGTTTGACCGGCTGTCAGGCCTGTTTCTCGTCTCTTTGTTTGTCACTTCCGCTGCTCTGAAACTCAAACTAATGACATTTTAATTGTCCTGAAAAGGCAAGATGATGAAATTGTGGGTTACGTGTGTGCTGTCGCTCAGAAAACAGACGGACGCTTCTCAGTCCATTCCACGGGTTTCACTTCAGCATGGAATTAATGTCTGTTCACAATCACATTCATGCATTCAGCTTTTACACCAGGAGAGAAAGCAAAACCTCAGTGACGTCCGTCAGGTTTCAGCATGCTTTTTAAAATTTGATAAACTATATATTCTATATATTCATATAAAGTGGCTTTCATATATTTCTTGTACTTGACATAAGCGGCCGTCTCAGTGCTGTTTCTAAACGGTTCACAGATGCATGTGTTACGTAAGCACGGGTCATCGGGCCGGTTCATTGCACTCTGTCGGTCAGTCTTTCGTCTGCTTTACGGTTAACCGAGCCGTCCAGAACTCTTCACACGTGTCAGTGAGTTTCCCGCCGGAGCAGCGGTGTTTTCACTTCATCACCTCCGTGTCGCGCTTCACCATCTCATCGAATCAGCGTTCGTCCTTGGGTTGAGAAAGCGGCATCATGAAGGACTCGTCTGATCTCATTTAGGATGATTAACATGACGGTAATCTGTGGAACTGCTTGATGTTTAATTACAGCACCTGCTGATAAACACCTGACAGATGCGTTTGAAATCTTGACGTCTGCACATCTGCAGCTATGTTTACGTGAAACTAAATAATCCGTTAGTAATCAGACTGATGACTCAATCGGACTGAAAGCCTTCGTGTAAACACCTCAGAAATTTCCACGCGATTGAAAGTGTTGCTGTAGACCTGAAATAACGTAAACACTTGAGTCAGGACACTGAATATTTAATAAATGGTGGGTTCCTCCGGTTCTGCGCATGCGCTGAAGTTTTGTTCTGAATTCATGTAATGATTTACCTGTAAATGAATGTGTGAATCTGATTGAAACATTTACAGTTTATATAAACAGGACTTTCATAATCTGAAATCAGATTGTCATGCTATGAAGCACTGCTGAAATCAGATTGTCATGCTATGAAGCACTGTCAAGAGCATGCCAAACCAACAGGTGGCGGTCATCTCAACCGTAAAGCCATGTTGGCCAATCAGAAGCCTGAAAAAGTCTCCAGTAGGCGGAGATAACAGCACAGGCTCCGATGTCACAAGCCAAAAACGCCGGTTTCGCCGTCTACACGATAACACTGCAACCCTGGCAGGAGTTTTCAAAAACGTTCGGTTTCAGTGACCTGCTGCTGTGTTTGCGTGTGGACGAACAGCCTAACCGCGCAGAAAAAGCTGCGGTTTTAAAAATAACCACGTTCATGTGGACAGGGCCTCATTCTGCTTGACAGAAATTATGCGTGTTTGAGGCACGAACGCTTTCAGCTCAGATGAGATGAACGAGACCTCGGCGCACTCACACTATTAGCTTGATTAGCACTTAACGAGCTGATTGGTTAAAAGTAATTAATACCTTTGTGTCAAGTGGAGTGGTGCTAAATGATTGGACCCTGGGGGTGGCTGGGTTATCGCTGACTTCACCTCGTTAACAAACTTTATTCCTGGCAATTTACATAATTTTGTACAGAGGTTTCTTCATCGTCAAAACACCTGACGAGTGTGAAATCAGGGAACCTGTAATCGGTCACAGCACGTCTGATTCACAGCAATGTCCAGCTTTTACCATCAAATTAAAGCTGCTTAAAGAAACTCCTTGTAAAGTCGTGTCGGAGAACTTCCGCTTGCCGACAGGAAGTGGTTTTGAGGAAGTGCGTCTGACCTCGAGACAAAAGATGGAAATGTGAGATGTTAACAGGCCACATACACATGCAGTTATGCTAATGAGGACTGCTGAATAATCAACTACATGAGTGTTCATTTGCATATTGTCTGTGACAGATAAGAGCTGTCAAATGGTGTTTCATTTGGTCATGCAGAGCAAAACGCCATCACCTGTGTGTGTGTGTGTGTGTGTGTGTGTGTGTGTGTGAGAGAGAGA
>NW_015649220.1:0-959 GCF_001515625.1 Sinocyclocheilus rhinocerous | reverse complement strand
TGGTGGATACCAGAGCTGATGCCACATCAGACCACTGCACCACATGAACTCTGTCTCTCTCTCTTTTTGTCTCTCTCTCTCTCTCTCTCTTTTTGTCTATCTCTCTCTCTCTCTCTGTCTTTGTCTCTCTGTCTGTCTCTCTCTCATCTCTGAAGGCTGTTAGTGTGGATCTCTCTGGCGTGTTGCTAAAGATACGAGAGTCACACTAAACATCTAAATGCAGCTGGAGCTCAACAGCATCAGATCTCCTTCATCAGACGTCTGTCTGTCTGTTACAGACAAATTATCCTCATTTGCTTCTGGATGAACTTGTTCTGCAACTTTTGCACTGGGGAAACTTGGGAAAGAGCTGCAAACATAACATCCATCCACACAACACTGAAAATTATAAGGTGGACGGACGGTACTGAACACAACACAGCGCTGTCGTATTTCTCTGAAGAACTTTCCATGGAGACATGTTCACTAAACAAACCCAACGGACCAAACAAAACCTAGACATGGAAATTACACAGCAGACAGGCCAGCACACACACACACACACACACACACACACAGAGAGGTTAAGACAGGACAGGCTGCATCTCTGTGTGTTTTCATCTGTTGTCATTTCTATGTTTTTGAGAATACATTCCTATGTAGCAATAAATACTGAGTGTGTTATTTATGACCGGCAGAATCTAATTGGTCAAACAGGAGTCCTGATATACATTGGGACTGGGACGGTTTGTGTCGCTCCACTTGTGTGTGTTTGTTCCAGACAGTCAGTCTTAGTGGAGATTTTACACTGACTCTTTCTACAAGTTATACATAGTTACACCAGTAGGTGGCGACACGTGACTGTCTTTATGAGTGATTCATTTGAATAAATCATTTAACAGATTCCTACAAAGACACTGATTCATTCAGAAGCTAAATACAGTTTTTTACGATTGCTTACACACTAAAATTAAACTTTT
>NW_015649219.1:16013-18214 GCF_001515625.1 Sinocyclocheilus rhinocerous | reverse complement strand
TCATAAGGATGTGTTAAAACCATTATTTATAGAAAAAACATTATTAGATTTTTTAAATTTAAATTTAAAATAAAATGTAAGTTTTACAATATTTTAGTTATTTCTGTATTTCTGATCAAATAGATGCACACTTGATGATCATAAGCGACTTCTTTCAAAAACATTAAAGATAGTAATGTGTCTAAACCAGGGGTGGCGAACGTCGGTCCTGGAGAGCCGCAGCCCTGCAGAGTTTTGCTTCAACCCTAATCAAACACACCTGAATCAAGGTCTGAAGGGTTACTAGAAAGCTACAGGCAGGTGAGTTTTAATTAGGGTTGGAGCTGTACTCTGCAGGGCTGCGGCTCTCCAGGACCGGAGTTCGCCACCGCTGGTCTAAACTTTTGACTGGTACTACGCAAGTAAAACTATACAAATTTTAAAATGAAATGTATAAATAAAAAGGTTAGGAATCATATTTGTTTCAAATGCTTTTTATTGGGGGTGGTGGGCCTCCAAATGTCTAGAACCGGCCCTGGACAACACTTTGTATATTTAAGGCTCATCATTTAAGGACATCTTGTCAAGTCACCTTTATTTATATAACGCTTTTAACAATATTGCTGGAAATGAAGTGTCGCCAACTAAGCAAGCCAGAGGCGACAGCGGCAAGGAACCAAAACTCCATCGGTGACAGAATGGAGAAAAAACCTTGGGAGAAACCAGGCTCAGTCGGGGGCCCAGTTCCCCTCTGACCAGACGAAACCAGCAGTTCAATTTCAGGCTGCAGCAAAGTCACATTGTGCAGAGGACTCAACTGGTTCCTGTGGTCTTGTCCCGGTGGTCGTCTGAGACAAGGTCTTTTCTGGGCATCTGTCTCTGGGGCTTATCTAGTTGTCCTGGTCTTCGCTGACTTTCAGGGCTGTAGAGGTCCTTTCTAGGCGCTGATCCACCATCTGGTCTGGATACGTTCTGGATCCGGGTGACTGCAGTGACCATCTGATCTGGATACAGACTGGATCTGGAGGCTACGGTGACCTCGGAATAAGAAAGAAACAGACTAATATTAGCGTAGATGCTATTTTTCTAACGAAGTAACATGTACATCAGGTGTTATGGGAAGCCTAACAATCCTTTAACGGATTTGAATATTAGAAATGTGTTAGTGTGTTATGCGTAAGCCAGGTTAAAGAGATGGGTTTTTAAAATCTAGATTTAAACAAGGTAGATTATTCCAGAGTTTGGGCCCTAAATAGGAAAAGGATCTTCCGCCCGCAGTTGATTTTGATATTCTAGGTATTATCAAATTGCCAGAGTTTTGAGAACGCAGCGGACGTGGAGGACTATAATGCAATAAGAGCTCGTTCAAATACTGAGGTGCTAAACCATTCAGGGCTTTATAAGTAATTAGCAAGATTTTAAAATCTATACGATGTTTAATAGGAAGCCAGTGCAGTGTTGACAGAACCGGGCTAATATGGTCATACTTCCTGCTTCTAGTAAGAACTCTAGCTGCTGCATTTTAGACCAGCTGGAGTTTGTTTATTAAGCGTGCAGAACAACCACCCAATAAAGCATTACAATAGTCTAACCTTGAGGTCATAAACGCATGGATTAACATTTCTGCATTTATGACCTCAAGGTTAGATTATTGTAATGCTTTATTGGGTGGTTGTTCTGCACGCTTAATAAACAAACTCCAGCTGGTCCAAAATGCAGCAGCTAGAGTTCTTACTAGAACCAGGAAGTATGACCATATTAGCCCGCTTCTGTCAACACTGCACTGGCTCCCTATTAAACATCGTATAGATTTTAAAATCTTGCTAATTACTTATAAAGCCCTGAATGGTTTAGAACCTCAGTATTTGAACGAGCTCTTGTTACAATATAGTCCTCCACTTTACTTATATTAATGCTTAAATGTGTAAATTAGATAAAAATAAGTAAACTGATTTATTGTTTATTTTGGCAAATCTGCTTCTTCCACACAGAAATTCATGTTCAGTGAAGCTCCTCACAACAATCTCACATTTAGCAATTCAGCAATAAATGCTGGAATATCCCCATCAGTTTACAAGTGAAGACGAGCATCAAAGCATCAGGAAGAAATCTGCAAAGACTGAGTTTATTAAAGAGGACAGAGAGAAGATTAAAGAGGACAGAGAGAAGATGAGAGATCCAGAACCCTGCAGAATCAAACACACTGAAGATACTGAAGAACT
>NW_015649219.1:14924-15475 GCF_001515625.1 Sinocyclocheilus rhinocerous | reverse complement strand
GTTGACCAAACATGTTTAATAGTTCTCCCTATAGAAACATGGGATTTGTGCCTATAATGTTTTAAAAATCATAATTTGAAGATCAATGTACCTCATTCATTGATGAATGAAAACGTTTCAGAGATGTATATATAAAATGAACTAGATGCGTTCATAAAGTTGCATCAAAATGATCAAAATGTTGTATAGCAATTGTCTACTTTCTGCTGTTACATCAGGGTTCACGTTTATGTATTTTCACATTTCTTTTTTTTATGAGTTAATGAAAATAAACCATTTTTACTTTTATTTCAGAGTTGACTGAAGAAATTGAGGAGAATGAAGAATTGAGTGAAGTTGATGGAAAAAATCACTTCAGAACTGGAAAAAAACCTTTGAGTTGCTCTCAAACTCAGAAAGATTTAAAGAAAAGAAGAGCCAAGAAATCTTTCACCTGCACTCAGTGTGGGAAGAGATTGACATGCAAACATCATCTTAAACTTCACATGAGAGTTCATACTGGAGAGAAACCGTTCTCTTGTGATCAGTGCGGGAAGAGTTTCACACAATCA
>NW_015649219.1:13536-14083 GCF_001515625.1 Sinocyclocheilus rhinocerous | reverse complement strand
AGTAAAGTTGAGGAAAGAAAGGGTGACAAAAGTAAAGAAAAACCTTTGAGTTGCTCTCAAACTCAGAAAGATTTAAAGAAAAGAAGAGCCAAGAAATCTTTCACCTGCACTCAGTGTGGGAAGAGATTGACATGCAAACATCATCTTAAACTTCACATGAGAGTTCATACTGGAGAGAAACCGTTTACTTGTGATCAGTGTGGAAAGAGTTTCACACAATCATCACATCTTAAGGATCACATGAACATCCACACTAGAGAGAAACTGTACACATGTGATCAATGCAGCAAAACATTTTTGAGAGCTTCAGGCCTGAAGAAACACCTTAAAGTTCATACAAAGGAGAAACCGCATTCATGTCATTTGTGTGAAAAGAGTTTTTCACATCTACAAAGTTTGAAAGAACATCAGAAAATACATACTGGTGTGAGAGAGTACATGTGCTTTGAGTGTGAGAAGACTTTTACTACAGCGGACTGTTTAAAACTGCATGAGAGGATCCACACTGGAGAAAAACCATACAAGTGTTCACACTGTGACAAGAGAT
>NW_015649219.1:12850-13372 GCF_001515625.1 Sinocyclocheilus rhinocerous | reverse complement strand
GATTCACACTGGAGTGAAACCTTATAAATGTTCACACTGTGATAAGAGATTCATTCATTCAGGAGCCCTGAAAACACATGAGAGGATCCACACTGGAGAGAAACCTTACACGTGTTCACACTGTGACAAGAGATTCAATCAGTCTGGAATCCTGAAAACACATGAGATGATTCACACTGGAGTGAAACCTTACAAGTGTTCACACTGTGACAAGAGATTCAGTCGGTCAGGAATCCTGAAAACACATGAGAGGATCCACGCTGGAGAGAAACCACACACATGTGATCAGTGCGGAAAGAGTTTTAGAAAAAAAGGAGACTTTACATCACACATGAGAGTTCATACTGGAGAGAAACCATTTACTTGTGATCAGTGCGGGAAGAGTTTCTCACAATCGGCACATCTTAAGGATCACATGAACATCCACACTAGAGAGAAACTGTACACATGTGATCAGTGCGGGAAAACATTTTTGTGGGCTTCAGTCCTGAAGAAACACCTGAGAGTTCATACAAAGGAGAA
>NW_015649219.1:4486-12477 GCF_001515625.1 Sinocyclocheilus rhinocerous | reverse complement strand
TATCATCTACATAAATCTATCCTAACCTGAAATTACAAGTGACAAGAAAAAGTGACATAATCTTTCACAGTCACTAAAGTTAATCTTCATCTTCAAAACCAGCAGATTCAACTGTGAGATTCAGATCAACTCAAAGAGTTCCTCCCCAAAAGAACAATGTCAAAAAGTTTTATTCTTGTATGCCATTTTGCTTCATGATATAAACGACATTAGTGTGCTTTCTTATGAGTTTCATATTATGTTCAGTTGTCTTATAATGCATGTCACTTGCAGTTTGCTTACTCTTTCATGAAGGAAAGCCAAAGTTTTTACAAACTGTTCTTGTTCAGGAAGCTGTTCTTCCTGTATCTTACTTCAGTGTATTGTGCTCTCCAGATTCTGAGAAATCCAGAGCATTTTGCTTCATTATTTTCATTCTCATGTTATCACCATGTCTTATTATAAATGCAGTCGACCTAATCAACATTTTACATCAAATCAATGGTTTAGCCATTTAACATGGAATATTGGGTAACTCTTTAGATTACAACCCGCAACGTACTGCGTAAGTAAACATAATTTAGAGTGTAACTTTTTTTGTAAGTATAGTGTACCTATTCAGTACCTCTGTGTAGGTATAAGGGAATAATATGTGAAGTTTGGGGAATTCATTGGCATCCTTCTGTCTCGAGAGACAATGGCGTATCTGCGCCCAGGTCAGTCTGTTGTGGAATTGCAGTACCTGCTGTGGCTAAACAGTCCAATACGAGAGTGGCAGAGTCTGTTGCAGTTACTACAGGTGAAGCCTGAGTTGAGCTGAATGTTTTTGCCTGGGCCAGCACTTCAGTGTTTGGGACACGGTCCTACCAGGTGATTCCAAGGATCCTTCTCAGGCAGCACAGATGGAAAGAGTTAAGTCTGCGTTCTTGCCAGGTGTACATAGTCCACGTCTCACTGCCATAGAGAAGAGTGCTGAGGACATTGGCCTGGTACACTTTCATCTTGGTGTTGGTGGTGAGCATGCTATTGTTCCACACTCTCTTGGTCAGACGGGCCATCGCTATTGATGCCTTGCCGATTCTGGTGTTCAGCTCGTTGTCCAAAGAGAGGTTGCTGGAGATGGTGGAGCCAAGATATGTAAAGTCCTCCACTACCTCAAGGGTGTGATCGCCGATGGAGATGCAGGGAGTGCTGCTGACATCCTGGCCCATGACGTTTGTTTTCTTTAGGCTGATGGTCAACCCAAACTCATCAGAAGTCGAGCGAAGCTGCTGATGAGACGCTGTAGTGCTTCCTCGGTATGGGCAGTCAGGGCGGCGTCATCAGCAAACAGCATCTTCCTAATCAGGACCCTGCGCACCTTGGTCTTTGCGCGCAGACGTGCAAGGTTGAAAAGGTTGCCATCACTCCTAGTGCGAATGAAGACACCATCTTCTGACTGACCGAAGGCGTGGCGCAGCAGTGATGGCTGGGTTTGGCTGTGATGGCTAGCTCAATTTCGGTTATTCCTGCTTCAAACCAGTCTCTGTCCATTTTCGTTAAGCTTGCCAATGCCAAAATAGCAGATACAACGGGGCCAGGAGTTGTGATCGGCTCCGATCCGGGCGTTGAAGTCCCCAAGTAGGAACAGGTGTTCTGTGGTAGGGATCTCTTTGATAGTGGTCTCAAGCTCTTCATAAAATTTGTCCTTTGACTCAGCTGAGGAGCAGAGTGTAGGAGCATAGATGCTCAGGATGTTGACTGGACCTGAAGAGGTAGAGAGGCGGAGAGAGAGGATTCTGGGCGTACCTCCAGAAGGCGGCTCAATTGAGGACAGCATGGAGTTCCTCACTGCAAATCCAACGCCGTGTATTCGAGGCTCCTTTCCCTGCCAGAAGAACGTGTAGTCCTGTTCTCTGAGGCTGCCGTTGGAAGGGAGTCTGGTCTCCTGTAGAGCAGCGATGTCGATGTCCAGTCGTTTCAGTTCATGGTTGATGATGGCTGTCTTCCTGGCATCATCAACTTGTTGTAGTTCGTCAGAGTGTCCAGGGCACATGGTTCTGACATTCATGTTTGCCAGCCGCAGGGCTGGCTGTTTGTTTTTTTTCCTTCTTATTTTGCCTGGTGCAAGTTTTGCAGTCTGCTTTTCGGTCGTTTCCCTAAGCTCCAAGCACCCATTGAAGCAGACAGACTGTGGCGGGTCAGCAACTTACTGACTGGGGGCTGCCCAGCTTAAGGCGGGCGTTAGCTGACCAGTGGGACCCGAGGATCCCTCCCACCGTCGGAGACAACCCGTAGCGCCCGAGCTTACGCCAATGCGCTCTGGGTTTATAACTCGTAACTGCCGTCTCCCGTGTTGTGTTGTCGTTGGAGCAGCGATACTGGAGTGACCTCTCCAGGGCGCAAACCTGGGCAGAGTGTATGGAGATCCTGGGATGCTCAATCGTCGAGATCCCCCTCTCGGCCTCACCGATGTAGTCCAAAGGAATGCAGAGCAGTACATTTGGCACCAGCTTGGCTGCAGGAGCTGCCGAAACAGTGCGTGAATACAGGCATCTGTCCGCCTTCGGGGCTCCACTCCTGATTTGGGGGTTTACTCCCCCACACTCGGCCGTTGGATCAGTCCAGGATCTCCTCCGCCCTTTAGCCGTTGGCTGCCAGAAGCAGCTCATCCGCCTAGTGGTGCAGTGTGAACACCACCCCCTCACGTGGTTTAGCCCGCCAGCTGAGGCGGTTTGCCAGGGTGTGGCACGTGGAGCCAGCACGTGAGAGATTTAGGAGATGGGTGAGGACCAGTGTTGCCCGTCCACCCTACCAAGTAGGGTGCAGCTGCCGGACAGCAAAGGTACTACCTCTATCCAGACCCCCTACACCCCTAGTTTGGGGAATAATGGGGCAAACCTGTAAAATTTAAAATTATTTCTACTGTAAGTATTTTGAAACTAAGGGGTACCTATTCTAATATTACGTGGTATGTAGGCTATGACCTAACAACAATCTTATATTTGCAAGCGATTTGGCAAAAACACACTGTGTAGGCCTACTTTTTAAACACGCTGGGTTATTGTTTCAATCCAAACGCCCGGTTGAGACTGTTGGTTAGGAAGCTGACTTGATTTGATATCAGTAATAAGTAACCCAACGGTCCTGGGTTAGGAACAGTGTTGCCAAGTCCGTGGTTTTCCCAGGGAATTTTTACCGGGGAACCCCCCTCGAACACGATTGGGCTAGTTTTGAGTAGCAATTGGGTGGGTTTTTTTTGTGTGAAAATCTGGCAACCCTGGTTAGGAATGTGGAGGTTCAAACGTGAACGCTTCTGTGTGCGACGAAATCCATGTCTGCGGTGCTTAAGATTGAAACCTGTGAAAAATAGGAAAAAAATAATCGAAGTGCAGACGAGGGACAACTTTGAAACTGTCTGGAGTGTGTTCGTTCAAAACTGGACCAGTGAATGTGGTGATCCAGAACTGGAAACAGCTTGAATGGCGCTTGAGACAAGTCTATCCATGTTTGCGGCGCTCCTGACAGGAATATGTGTCAAAATACAAGAAAACTAATCAAAGCGAAGAGGAGAGAGATTTTTGAAACCGACTGGAAAGTGTTCCTTTAAAACTGGAGGGTTTTGCTTGACTTTCAGTGTTTATTACTGTGTTTATTGACGTGATGGTTTGACCATAATCATTTAACTTCATCAGTGGGTGAAAAACATGAACAAATTGAACAAAATCATTAATTTGTTCTCAAACAAGCTTTTCAAAAGAATTTGGTTGAACTGTATAAGCTGATTTTAATTTAAAAACCCAAATTTCAAATAATATTTGAATGAAATAAAACAGTCACCATGTTTATTGATATATTACCTGATATATAATGTATGTATGTATATAAACAATCGTTTCAGAGCAATTTGTTGTAGCCACATCCTGTAACTACATGGAATAAGGGGGAACAAGCACCACTTTAATTTACAGCCCGCAAATGTTGTATTTGCCCTATAACTACATGGAATAAGGGGGGGACAAGCACCACTTTAGTTTACTGCCCGCAAATGTTGTATTTACCCTTTAACTACATGGAATAAGGGAGGAACAAGTTGGGTTTAAACACAGAAGAAATGTATATTTGCACAGAAATTACAGAGAAAAATATTGCTTGATGGCCAAATTAAACCCTCTTTTATTTATTTTTTGCTATAAAAACATCACAGTATATATCCACTGAAATACAAATGTTCTATCATGTATTATTTCTGCGAACAGCTGGAAAGAGGTAAGCTTGTTTTAAGCTGCATTGAACATTAATGTTATATCTTGCAAAGTTATTTGGTGATAGTGGTGTTGGGAAGTTGCTGGTGTGAAGTTGCTGAAATCGACGAATAAGCTTTCATAAGGTAAGCTGAGTTGTGAGTTATAAATCATAGCTGAAACTCATTAACTCATTTCACTAGACGTCCAGTTTTGTTTTTTAGTAATCTCCATCATGTTTCCTTTAATAATAGAATGGTTAAAAATACATAGGCCTATAATAAAATACCAGTATAAAATTTTAAAAAGTATGTTGTCTTTCTAAATCACTCCCAAACAAAATATCATTGTTTAGGCCAGGGTCCCCAAACTACGGCCCGCGGGCCGAATGTGGCCCACCCCCACATTTGGCCCTCTGAACAGTGCCAGAGACATATTTTGAAAATTTTATTTTAAATATACGGTTTCACTTATATCATGTCTATATTTGATAATAAATATAGGCTTTCAGACTAAAATTTCCCTTAGTTATTAATGTAGCCTAATTATTTGTTAAATTCACCTACCAACAGAATGGTACGTTCAACATAACGTACCATCGCGATCAAACAGGTGACGCGCGAACCAGCGAAAAAGAGACGACAAAATGGCCAAGCGGTTGGGAAAGAGAAAGGTTGTGTTATGGAAGGAAACTCACACAGAAGGTTAGAAATGACAGATGAAGTTTATTTATGGCAACAGAGGCTGGGTGCAGAATGGCAGGTGAGTAAGCAGTTCAATGGAACAGTTCAATGGTAACTGGGGTGTTGTAATGAATATGCTTGCCCTTGCAGGAGTCCGTGGAATAGCTGGTAGCTGAATGGAAGATAGCACACACCTCACCGTTGTAAGGACTGGAGTTGTACACACGGAGACATGTAATGTTCTGTTACAAACCGACCCGGCCCCCATTAAAGAAAGGGAAAATTATGTGGCCCTTGCAGAAAAAGTTTGGAGACCCCTGGTTTAGGCCATACCACATAATATTGGAATAGGTACCCCTTAGTTTCAAAATACTTACAGTATAAATTATTTGTTACCCCTTTATTCCCCAAACGTCGCATATTATTCCCCTATACCTACACAGTGTCAGGATTATGGACCCGTCTGTGTATGTTTTTGCTCCCTGTGATCCAGTTTCTTCCTCATGTTGATTGTTAATTTGATCCCAGCTGTGTCTCGTTCTTTTCTTATTATCCTGAGTTTAAAAGCCCTAGTCTATTCAGATAGTGTGTATCCTACGTACCCCTTATATTTGGATTATTAAAAGACTGTGATATTGAAGCTATCTCTGTGTCTCCTCGTTCCGTGCTCCGAGTGAAGTGTGACAGAAGAACCGACCTAACAGTTACCTCCGTTTGTCTCACCTCCCTTAGTTTTCCATTTTTTCTCAGTTTTTTCTTTCTGTTGTGCTGATCTATGGATCCCCTCCTTCGCCCGGAATACCTCCTCCTCATGCTGGAGCAGGGGTAGAAATCGCTCGGGGCCCACCCCAGACTATTCCTGGTCCTGGCAAGCCTCACCAACTACCCGGAAGACGCTCTCTACGACGCCAGTTTGAACACCGCGTACTGAGTGCCGTCGTCCGAGGACGGTCCCCGAGCAAATTTCGCCGCCTTTGTGGAGTGGACACTGGCGAGAAATGGATATCCGTTCCCTGCCGGTTCCCAGGAGCTTATCGCCAGTGCCACTCCTGACCCAGAGCCCAGGCCACCATCTCCCCGCGGTACGGAGCATCAGCCCGAGCCCACCGATGACGGAGAGCCATTTCCCGCCACGATCCGTGAGCCAGAGCAGAGCCAAGCGACTGAGCAGAGGATCGCCCAACCCATCAGACCAGGTGCGAGAGCCGGCTACAGAGCCCGGCACGAGGGAGAAAGCCGTGGACGGTGTGAGCGCGGAGAGGAGCTCCGCCCCCTGCATCACAGCTGAGGGTGAGCTGAGTATGGAGCAGTGTTGGTGCCAAAACGAGGAGGGGGATCTAATAGACTGACTCCTCCTGCTCCAAGCCCCACCTGTTTCCTCCCTGGCTCCTCCCTCCATCGTCTCCTCCCTGGTCTCCGCCTGTCGTCCACCTCCCGGATATCCGTCCTCCTCCGGAACCTCCTCCCAAGTTCCCACCCACGCCTCCCTCTGTTGTTGCTACGGTGCGAGGACGCACCTTACAGGAGGGGGTGTTATGTCAGGATTATGGACCCGTCTGTGTGTGTTTTTGCTCCCTGTGACCCAGTTTCTTCCTCATATTGATTGTTAATTTGATCCCAGGTGTGTCTCGTTCCTTCCTTATTATCCTGAGTTTAAAAGCCCTAGTCTATTCAGTTAGTGTGGTCGGTTCTAAACGTCATTCCATGTGTTCCTGTGTCTCCTACGTACCCCTTATGTTTGGATTATTAAAAGACTGTGATATTGAAGCTATCTCTGTGTCTCCTCGTTCTGAGCTCCGAGTGAAGTGTGACACATGTTCCTCTTATATTCTAATTACTTACAGTATAAATTATTTGTAATTTTACAGGTTGTTACCCCTTTATTCCCCAAACGTCGCATACTATTCCCCTATACCTACACAGAGGTACTGAGTAGGTACACTATAATTACAAAAAAAGTTACGCTGTAACTTCAGTTTACTTACGCAGTTCTTTGCAGGTTGCATATCTGGTTGTTACCCCCTTATTACCGAAACGTAACACATTGTTCCCTTATACCTACACGTACGTTCTTTATAGGTACACAATCATTACAGAAACGTACACTGTAAATTCAGTATACTTACGTAGGTCTTTGTGGGTTTTAATCTAAAGCGTTACCGAATATTGTTTTAGATTTAAAAAATGTATGCTGTGCTACTGTAACGGAAGAGGTCTGATGCAACAGTTTAATATATACAATCAAGTTTTATTTGGTCACAGAGAGTACGGGTGTAGGATCCAGATGATGATATGGTGAGTGAATAGTTCATAGGACAGTTCAAAGGATAAGATGAGGGGAACAATCAGAGTCTTTGGCTTTACACGGGCTGGAATGTACACAGGAGGAGCACACACCTCAGCTATCCGGGAACTAGGAGGAACTGGAGACACTTGGAGATGAGGAGACACTAGGAGGAACACAGGAGGTAAGTAATGCAGGTAAGTATACAAATGGAAGCAGTAGCAAAGTCAGAGAGTCCTCTACGTGTATACGAGACTGGACCATGAGGGTGTCTGAGGTGTGTGCTTTTATACAGGCTGGTTGATGAGGTGCTTGATTGGTGACAGGTGCAGGTGCTCAGTACTCAGCTGAAGGTGTTTGCTGTGATTGGGAGGTGACTGAGTCTGGCCGATCTGTGACAGTACTCCCCCTTCCCGAAAGGCGCGTCCCGCGCCGTAACAATTCCATCGGGGAATCCATCCGGCCATGGCGGATCAGGGGACTCGGGAGGCCATGGCGGATCAGGGGAATCGGGAGGCCATGGCGGATCAGGGGACTTGGGAGGCCATGGCGGATCCTCCGTGGCCTTAGCCGGCTCGGCCACCACGGCCGCGGGCATATGGCCCCCCAAAAAAATTTTCTTGGGGAAAACTAGGTATCCTGGGGGTCGCTCAGGACGAGCGGGCTCAGGCGGGCACTCAGGACGAGCGGGCACTTGAGGGCGCTCTGGATGAGAGTGGGCATTTGGCCTGGAGGCGACACTGGAGCGAGCTCTGGGGCTGGAGCCAACACTGGAGCGAGCTCTGGGGCTGGAGCCGACACTGGAGCGAGCTCTGGGGCTGG
>NW_015649219.1:0-4260 GCF_001515625.1 Sinocyclocheilus rhinocerous | reverse complement strand
GTGTGTTTTTATACAGGGTGGTTGATGAGGTTGTTGATTGGTGACAGGTGCAGGTGCTCAGTACTCAGCTGAAGGTGGTTGCGGTGATTGGGAGGTGACTGAGTCTGGCCGATCTGTGACAGTACTCCCCCTTCCCGAAAGGCGCGTCCCGCGCCGTAACAATTCCATCGGGGAATCCATCCGGCCATGGCGGATCAGGGGACTCGGGAGGCCATGGCGGATCAGGGGAATCGGGAGGCCATGGCGGATCAGGGGACTTGGGAGGCCATGGCGGATCCTCCGTGGCCTTAGCCGGCTCGGCCACCACGGCCGCGGGCATATGGCCCCCCAAAAAAATGTTCTTGGGGAAAACTAGGTATCCTGGGGGTTGCTCAGGACGAGCAGGCTCAGGCGGGTGCTCAGGAGGAGTGGGCACTTGAGGGCGCTCTGGAGGAGCGGGCACTTGGCCTGGAGCCGACACTGGAGCGAGCTCTGGGGTAGGAGCCGACACTGGAGCGAGCTCTGGGGTTGGAGCCGACACTGGAGCGAGCTCTGGGGCTGGAGCCGACACTGGAGCGAGCTCTGGGGCTGGAGCCGACACTGGAGCGAGCTCTGGGGCTGGAGCCGACACTGGAGCGAGCTCTGGGGCTGGAGCCGACACTGGAGCGAGCTCTGGGGCTGGAGCCGACACTGGAGCGAGCTCTGGGGCTGGAGCCGACACTGGAGCGAGCTCTGGGGCTGGAGCCAACACTGGAGCGAGCTCTGGGGCTGGAGCCGACACTGGAGCGAGCTCTGGGGCTGGGGCCAACACTGGAGCGAGCTGGGAATCAGGAGCCCTTCCTGGGCTGAACTGGGGATCAGGAGCCCATCCTGGGCTGAACTGGGGATCAGGAGCCCATCCTGGGCTGAACTGGGGATCCTGGGCTATACTCGGGAACAGGATAGCGCTTACGTGGTGCTGGCACTGGAGGGTGCTCTGGATGAGCAGGCACAGCAAAGCGCTTTCGAGGAGCTGGCACTGGAGTGAGTTTAGGGACTGGCACATTATCGTCCTTGGGGCTTGCCACATTAACGTTCTTCGGGCTTGCCACATTAACGTCCTTCGGGCTTGCCACATTAACGTCCTTCCAGCTTGCCACATTAACGTTCTTCCGGCTTGCCACATTAACGTGCTTTCAGTTTGCCACATTAACTGCCGGCTGACTTGGGGAAGCCGCGGACGGTGGCGGACTTGTTCTGGCTCGGGACCTGACACTCCCCAGACACCGGAAGACACCTTCTCTCCAACACAGTCCAGTGGTGTCTGGGAGGTCCAAGGGGCGATGGGAGTTGGCCCCAAGCCAGAACAGATGGTTGAGTGTGGCATCATCCATCGTCGATACCGCGGCGAGCTTGCAAAACTCCCCGGCATACTCGTAGAAAGGGAGATCGAGGCGAGCTAGGGCGGAGAAGCGAGCGGCAATTTCGGCCAGGCTCGCTCATCATCCAATCCCAGCACACATCATCACCAGAATACTGACTGCACACACCTGCACCTCATCTGCACCCTCATCAAGCCGGCTTCATAAGCACACACCTCACATCACTCCAGTGTCCGGTCTTGTTTATATGAAGTGGACTCTCTATATAGTGGACTCTCTACTCCGGCGAAACAGTGTCCGGTCTCGTTTATATGAAGTGGACTCTCTATGCTACTCCAGCGAAACATTGATACTCCTACTTCCTTCGTGTACTTACCTCCTGTGCCTTCTCCAGTGTGTTCTCAAGCGCTCCTCTCCAACGTCTGTCTCCTCCCGTGTCTCCGAGTGTTCGTCACCATAGCCCGTTACTGTGAGGTGTCTGCTATCATCTGTCCTCCATCCGTTCCATCCACGAGTTCCTGTAAGATCAAGAAAACCTTTGTTACATACTTCATCAATCCTGTGAACTGCTTCATTGTACTTTATACTCACCTGACATATTTCCCATAGCTTCTGTTGCCATTAATTAATATTCACCTGTTCATTCTAATCCTCTGTGTGAGTCTCCTTCCGTAACAAAAGAAAGGCCACTACAGAAAGGACAAGGCAACATTAGTGCTCCCGATCCATTCCAGGAACTCGTGGATTCTCTTCGGCAAGTTCTCACGTCCACCACAACAACAACGACACCCCCTGTCACTTCCGTCACCAACACCACCAGTTCTTCGCTGAAAGTGGTTGCCAGTCCCATGGCCAAACCAGCACCCTTCTCTGGCATGGCGGAGGAGTGCAACGGATTTCTTCTGCAATGCTCATTGGCCTTGGAAATGCAGCCGCATCTCTATCCATCAGACAGAGTGAAGATCACCTTTATCATATCCCTGCTGACAGTACGAGTGCTCCAGTGGGCCAATCCGGTACTGTAACCCAATCACTAAATAATTTCATCGAGCATTTCCGTGAAGTTTTTGGCAGACTAGCGGGTAATTCCTCAGTCAGTGAGCAACTATATCATCTTTGTCAAGGTTCCATGTCAATTAATGATTATGCTCTCAAGTTCAGGACCCTCGCTGCAGCGAGTGGCTGGAATGAGTGCTCGCTCCTCACCACATACCGGCAGGGATTGGACCCGAGAGTGGGGCTGCAGCTCTCATAGCATATGATGATTGCTACGGCTTAGAGCATTTCATTCAATTATCCATCAGATGTGCCAATCGGATGCAGTCTTGTTTTGAGGAACATCAGCCCTCATCATTCACTCCACTCCTTCGCCGGCCAGAAACCATCAGCACTCCAGAACCAGGCCACGAACCCATGCAAGTGGACACTACTCAGCTTTCTTCTGCTGAGGCGGCTGAGGCGGCTGACCCAGGGTTTGTGTCTTTACTGTGGAGCTGCTGGGCATGTAATCTTCTCCTGCCCAATTCGTCCTCCTCGACCTATGGTAAGTGTTGTTAAGCCAGCAATTGTAAATATGCAGCCCCTCACCACTATTGTTATGCTTACTGCTTCCGATGTCTCAATTCCAGTACATGCCCTCCTCGATTCCGGGTCAGCCAGGAATTTCATCTCCGGGAGCCTCTACCGCCAGCTCAACCTCCCGAACACAGCAACCAAAACCATCTACCAAGTCCAGTCGGTACTCGGTACTCACACTCCTCAACCATCTTTATATCCCAAAGTGTTCATAAATTACAACAATTTAAGTTTGGATAGTGCACTTTCATGCCTATTTAAAAAAATGGGGGGTGATAGTTAAGGGGTTTTAAAGAGAACATTTGAACAAGAACAAAGTAAATAAGAATGAATAAACTTTGCTGTGAAAGAAGTGCTTGGCGTCCCTTAAACAGACATTATAGAGTCCTTCTTAAGTTCCTTTGTAATGACAGACCGCAAAAACATGTTTTTTTTTTATGGTTCTACATGGCACCATTTGACAAAGGTGCTATATAGCACCTGTGAAAATAGGTGCTAAATAGCACTAAAAGTGGTTCCCCTATGATTACAAGCCAAAGAACTGCTTTTAGTGCTATATAGCACCATTTTTTTTAGAGTGTAAATAAAAGGATGAGAAGTAGTTAAAATATCTTTCTGGCCTATATATACAAGCTCTCCATAAAATAAAACAAATCAAGTCCTGCAAATTAATATAAAATAGTTTAAAAGCTACATATTATACGGGCACTTCATATTTAATGGATTGCTGTGCGCCATTGCTGTGTGTCATGTCGTGAGATGTGAGCGGAGTTTCTACACTCGACGCTACTCCAATATTCACTCATTCAGCGGCGCGGGGAAAGACCCGAACTCATCTGTACACACACTCAAGGGTTGTTCACAGTGTGCTGTTTTTTTGTTTTTTTTTTCCATCACCATGCCACCGAAGAAAAATCCAGCGTGGGAAGAGGTGGACGAAATTAGAAAGTCACTAGACATTCTTGCGGGGGATGTAACGGTAATAAAGACTCAACAGAAACAGCTTCTCGAACTGCTGGAGGAAGTCAAGATACTGCGTATTCAAAACGCAGAAAAGGATAAAAGGATAGCAGATCTGGAGCGGAGAGTGGAGGATTTGGAGCAATACTCCAGAATTAACGACGTGGTCGTTACCGGGCTCAAGATCAAACCCCGGTCTTATGCACGCGCAGTGACCGCTGACAATGGGGGTGAGCCCTGCGAGATGGAGGTGAGCTCCGCGGAACAACAGGTGGCGGCCTTTCTCGAGTCCAGAGGGATTACGCTTGATGTGGACAACATCGAGGCATGCCACCCTCTTCCCAGGAGGAAGGACAACGACATGCCAGCAGTGATATTGAGGTTT
>NW_015649218.1:350-483 GCF_001515625.1 Sinocyclocheilus rhinocerous | reverse complement strand
GACAGAGCAATAGACAGAGCGACATACAGACAGACAGTCAGACAGGCTGACAGACTGATTGATTGATTGATTGATTGATTGATAGATGGATGTAGACAGAGCGATAGATAGATAGATAGATAGATAGATAGAT
>NW_015649218.1:0-325 GCF_001515625.1 Sinocyclocheilus rhinocerous | reverse complement strand
TAGATAGACAGACAGACAGACAGACAGACATATTGATGATGGTAGATAGACAGATACACAGATACACAGACAGACAGACAGACAGACAGACAGATAGATAGATAGATAGAGAGATAGATAGACAGACAGACAGACAGACAGACAGACAGATAGATAGATAGATAGATAGATAGATAGATAGACGGATAGATGGACAGACGGACGGACGGACGGACGGATACATAGATAGATATAGACAAAGCGATAGATAGATATAGACAGAGCGATAGATAGATAGATAGATTGATAGATTGATTGATTGATTGATTGATAGATAGATAGATAG
>NW_015649217.1:777-913 GCF_001515625.1 Sinocyclocheilus rhinocerous | reverse complement strand
GAGCAGTGGGGAGAGAACACATCCCTGAGGAGCTCCAGTGCTGATGGTGCAGGTGCTGGATGTGTATTTTCCCAGCCTTATTAGCTGCTGCCTGTCTGTCAGGAAGCTGGTGATCCACTGACAGATGGAGGTGGGT
>NW_015649217.1:0-223 GCF_001515625.1 Sinocyclocheilus rhinocerous | reverse complement strand
TCTTCACAGATCTTGAGTACAGGTTGAGAAACAGTAGGGGGGAGGGAGGGGGAGGGCGTTGATGGATGTGCTGTGAGACGGTCAGAGTGGGGGAGGGATGTCAGACCAGGCTTTTGCTTTTCAAACCTGCAGTAGAACTCGTTCAGGTCTTCAGCCAGTTGTTGATTGTCCTCAGTGTTGGGGGATGGGGTCTTGTAGCTGGTGATGGCTTTCAGGCCATTCC
>NW_015649216.1:2009-2705 GCF_001515625.1 Sinocyclocheilus rhinocerous | reverse complement strand
ATTATTTATTTTTTTTTTCACACAAAATATATATTTTTTCACACAAATATGTTTTAAATGTATTTATATATCACTGTGTATGTGTGTGTGTTGTTGTTTTAATGTTGTTTACTTCCATTTAAAATATATACTACAATAATAGACTGGTGTTAAAAAATAAAACAATAATATAGTTTAATGACTTGATGAAAAGGTCAAAAGTTTACAGTTACTAACTTCAAACATGTCATGTATTATAATCATCAAGTAAAATGTAAGATATTTTCTTACACCTTAAATACTGCAATATGTGAGTCTACATCTTACCATTATTTTCAGGTATTATTTCTTTACATTACATAATATATATTACATTACTGTATATATAATAATATACATATACAATTAAATAATATTATTAAATAATAAAAAATTAACAATTAAATAAAAAATATACATATACAATTGCAATATATATATATATAATGCTATATATATATATATCTATATATATATATATAACGATTGTATATGTATAAAAGACAATTGATAATTGCAATATGAAAATGTATAGAAATATAAGCATTAGTTACGCTATTTAAAAATTACATATTATGTAATGTAAAAAATAATATACATATACAATTAAATAATATTATTAAATAATAAAAAATAAACAATTAAATAAAAAATATACATATACAATTGTTATATATA
>NW_015649216.1:0-1117 GCF_001515625.1 Sinocyclocheilus rhinocerous | reverse complement strand
ATAATAATAATAATAATAATAATAATAATAATAAATATTATTATTATTACTTATATTAAGTAACTAATTAATATAATTATTAATAAAATATTGTATTTTGATTATTATGAAATACAAATTGGAAACTATAAGAAATATATTCTAATAATACTGAAAAATACAAAATCAAGTAATAAAAATAAATGTCATTTTACTATAAAATTATACACTCTATAAAATGCTGGGTTAAAAACAACCCAACTTGGGTTATTTGGCAACCCAGCGCTGGGTAAATATTGGACAGAACACATGCTGGGTTATTTTGACCCAGCTGGTTGGGTTAAATGTTTTTACCCCACATGCTGGGTTGTTTTATTTAAGTCATCTATTGTTTAAAAATTATTATATTGCTGGTTTAAAATGGACTGGAAAAACAAACAAACAAACAATTAAGCAAGAACACATGGACAAAATAAAAGACAAATTGAATTGGTTTGGGTGAATTCAGCATAGTTTACAACATTACATACATTTAAAATCGTTTTACAAGCATTTTAGATTTTAAAAAATACTTTTAAATTTAAGTATATTCAACCATTCTCTGTAATCGCTTTTCACCGAAATAGTGCTAAATCATGTGCCGGTGTGTCGCCGAAATCTGAGCCAGTGAAGGGCTGCTGTTCATGGGGGAACTGCAAGCTTCAGACCGCTGCCTCGCATTTCACTCGTAGCTGAAAGATGCCGCGACAGACTCCAAAATCTGCCCATAAACAAGCAGTACTGAGATTAGCGAACATGTATTATTAACATAAAATGAACTTAAACTCAGTACTATAACGAATAAAATCCATTTATGTTATGCAAGGCAAAAGGCGTTTCCATCATGCGAAGTGACCGCTCCTGACGCAGCTGACTGACATCTCGTCCTTATGTTGCGTTGCGTAAAATAATACAATTTACAGCACAGTAAAGACTTTATAAATGAATAAAATGTATACAAACCTTTATTTCGCTGAAGTTGTGCACCAAATCGGCGGTGCTGAGAACCACTCTCCTGTAGTGGGATAGGGCTGTGATGGTGACAGATTTTTATCACCGCGGTGGTAATGGACCAACTACCGCCGGTGGCGCGGTGTTG
>NW_015649215.1:0-4813 GCF_001515625.1 Sinocyclocheilus rhinocerous | reverse complement strand
GGGTCTGAATACTTTCCGTACCCACTGTATATATATATATAAAGGGTGTAACGATACACATAGTCAGTCAGTGGCAGTGCAATAAGCTCTCAGAAAACGCACAAATAAAGATCATTTTAGATGTTGAATTACTATTTGGAGCATTAGGATTGCTAGACGAGAGCTTAATGAACTAATTATTGTGAAAACCTGAAATTCGACCAAAATCGTCATTTTTATCTTTTTTTGCTTAAAATTAGCCCGTGCGCATTCCGACTCATTTTGCCAGCACGGGTCACACACACACACACACACACACATATATATACTGTATATATATATATATATATATATATATATATATTTACATTTACATTTTTTTAATAAATATATTAAAATAGAAGAGTTATATTAATAATTTAACTTAAAATGTTCACAAAATTAGTAATATATTTATGCACACATATTTATTTGTTTGTTTGCTTCCAGTATACTTATTATATATTGCTGCACTTCTATAATAGTATATTATGCTACTCCAGACACAGATGTTACTCCCCAAAACACTGCGACTAAACTCCTCCGGCATGTGTCTATTAAATAAATTAGCTTTTTTCGAAGTGCGTGAGCCAATTGAGCTGAGTGTTTGGAGTGCGTGAAGCGCCGCTGTGAAACTAGATCAGATGGCATGAGAAGGAAGCGTCAGAGATTGATGCAGTGACCTTATGTTTATTTGGCCCTGCGCTGCCTCCATTGAGAAGGAACTGGATAGGAAATCAATCTGAATTCAGGCTGAAATGAGTTCCTCTACTTCACGCTGTTCCCCTGGGGTTTAGCTATGAAATCACAAATCCAGCATGGCACTGAAGCAGAACAAACACTCCTCCTTTATTTACAGTCTTTTGCGCTCTCTCTGTCTCTGTCTTTATTTTCTTCTTTTTTATTCTGCGTATCAAACAGTTTCTCCTCAGTTTGACAGACCAGTATATAAATCACACGCTGTAACTTGACGGCCTTTTCTTCAGTGACTCATTCTAAATATGGAAATGTTGCACCGCTGAATACAGTCTGACTAATATAATGCA
The DNA here is from genome assembly GCF_001515625.1 of Sinocyclocheilus rhinocerous. Taxonomy (NCBI): domain Eukaryota; kingdom Metazoa; phylum Chordata; class Actinopteri; order Cypriniformes; family Cyprinidae; genus Sinocyclocheilus; species Sinocyclocheilus rhinocerous. The sequence continues at coordinate 3,749 of NW_015649215.1, read as the reverse complement.
AGTGGATGGAAAATGAAAAGTGTTTTATGCCCTAAACGTTTGATCATTTTAAAAGAGCCTCGGGGTGTTGGATAAGATACCGTATCTGAACGCCATCAAAACAATTATGTTTTTTCATGAATATTGGCTTCTATTTCCCAAAGCTAATTGCTCTTTTATGAGCAACTTTGTTCTTTTTATGCCATAATTAACGTCGGTTAGCAGGTTCACATAATTCAGCATCAGGTTGAAACACGCTGGAATTAAATCAGCCTAAAAGGGCTGATCTGTTTTTTATTTATTTATTTTTTCAATAAATTGTGAATCTGTAATATTATCCTGCAGCGTTTGTGTTGTATTTCTCAAATCATGTACTAAGGTGATACATCATTTTTACCATTAAACAGGTGAAAAATCCGAGACTTTAGGCATTAACAAGCTGTTTTATGTAAGGATATTACAGATTCTCAATTTATTGAAAAAGACATGGTGTCTACTCATAATAAATGACAAAAAAACCTTAATATCTACACGTGTCTCAAAGACCAAAACATTCTTACATATACATATAATCTTGTTAAAAGTCTGAAGTCTGGGATTTTTCATCGCCTGTTTCGTGGTGAAAATTGTGCATCTTATTACTTAGGACACATGATGAAAGCAATGAATCTGTAATATTCATTGTATTGAGAATCTGTAATATCTGCATGCTCCAGACATGATGAATTACAAGAAATTTTTCACTTTAAAAGACGTATGTAGGGCTATTACAGATTCTCAATGTATTATTGCTTAGGACACATCTGCAGTGTTTGTGCTCCAGACATGATGAATTACGAAAAAATTCTTCCTCAAATCATGAACTTGTGAAAAAAAAAGTGTTGTCTCAATGAATGTATTAATTAATTGACTGATTGATGCATGCATGCATTTATTTATGCACTTATTTTTGACATAATTTATATTTTATTAGTTATTGTGCTATATTTTCATGAAAATAATGTCAAAATTATATATATAAGTGAATGAGTATTCAATAAATTAAGAAGCTGTAAAATCCTTTTCTTTTTCAAAAAATTGAGAGTTTGTACTATTAACCTGCAGCATTTGTGCTCCTAACATGAGTGATTCCTCAAACCATGTCTCAGACGGATCAGTTTTCACCATAAAGCAGGTGAAAAATCACAGTCAGGATGTTTTTGTTGTTTATGTCAGACTGCTTTTGTGTGTTCGGGTGAGATCAGCACGAGCTCTGTCGGGTCAGTCGCTTTAATGATGGTCTCTCTCAGGTCTCAGGTGTTCTCTGGTGTTGTCTCAGTAGATTGGCTCACGGCGGGACGTTTCTTCTCACAGAGAGCTGCTGAACTCTGCTGCTGTGTTGACTTCCCTCTGATTCTGATTGTCAGCTTTACTGGGGTTGAATCCAGCGTTGGACCGAACGCTTTGGATGAGATGCTGTGTGTCTCATGTTGAAGGCTGTTCTAATGTCCACAATGTATGCAAACCAATTGAAAAGCTTTTGAAATGCATAATGTGTATTTTTGAAAATAATGCATATTATAATGTGCTATTTTGATTGACATTATGAGAAATATTATATTATTTTTATTACATTCACATATATATTTACTTATTTATGCATTTATTTATCATGCATGCATAAAATAACTGAAATTATAGGAATCAATGTGCTACATTTTTATTAAAAAGGTAAAACTTAAACACTATATATGCAAACTATCATTTTATGTATTTATTCATGCATTTGTTTATTAATGCATTTATGCATTGCTATTTTCTGCATTTACTTACGTTTACTTATTTATACATTAATATTTTGAGCACTTATTTGTGTAATTTATGATTTTTTTATGCATTCGTGAATTTATTTATGCATGAATGACAACAGGTTATAGGAGTGATTGTACTGCATTTTCATGTCAAAATGTAAAAATATATCTGCAAAATATAATTGCTTTATTCCTTTCTTTTTGCTTATGCGGTGAAATATGTTTTTTATTTATCTATTTATTTTATTTTATTTTGTGGGCAGTTTCTGTGGCATTCATTGAGCAGGAAATAGTTTTAAGATCCAAACACGGTAATAATGTCATACAAATTAAGTCGTGAAAGCTAGAAGACAAAGCCTTCTTTTGTAGATTAATTATAATGCTTGAAATAAAATAATACATGGACGTTTGAATAGTACCTTCATTAAATTTAATGCAAGTTTAATGCGAGTTATTTTAGCCTGTGCTTGCAGCTCTGAGGTGGTTTTTTTTTTTTATTCCTCATTACACATTTCTTTCTCCTTTTCTTAGTTCTTTTTAGCAGCAGAACGCCTACATCCTACTAGAAATCACAACTTCCTCACCCAAACAAACCGGCGCTGTAGGTGAGAAAGAATGAGTTGTGTTTTTGTGTGGACTGAAGGATTAACGTTCATTGTACTGTGGAAGTTCACCAGACGGATTACAGCAAAAATACAAAACCAATTCAATGCACTTTTAAACAGTCATAAAGAAAGAGCTTCTGGACCCTTGGAACTGGAGAAAGGGTCATTCTTTAGCACTGGACACTATTCTCAGGAGGTCAAGACAAACGGTTAGAAGTTTTGATTTGATTGACCCTTTTGGGATGGACGAGTATAAATATGTATAACCTGGCAATATTTCCACCATTTTGGCCATTTTTAAATGGCTTCTTTAAAGTGCTTTAAGAATCTTTTCCTGCTTTGGTGTTGTGTAGTGACCCATAAACTTGATGCAATCTTGATTTTTCGCCCAAGAGAATAGGGTCAGTCTGGTACTGAAGAACCTTTTGAACTCTGTAACTCAAAAACGAAAAAGGACTACATGGACAATCGTGGCCTCATGATTAACTTCAGAGTTTATCCAAAGGTCAGCATTACAAAAAGACATAACAGAAAATAGTTATAAAAGCTCAAATATGATATATTTTAAAATAAATCATCAATTTATTTCTTTAAGCATTTCTATAAAAAATAGTTTAGCAGTTTTTTAGAAATATCTTTCTGTCAAGCTCGCGCATTTTATTTTAGTTTGTTTTATTTTATTTTGCATAACATCATTTCAATCCATTTATTTCTATAATCGTTTAAAAATATCTTTTCTTTGAGCTTAGACACTTCATCTTTTTTATTTTATTTTATTTTTTTATTTTTATTTAGCTTTATTTATTTTATTTTTTTATATTATTATCATCATCTTTAAACATACAGTACAAACAAATCTTTAAACAAAAGCTTATAATTTAATAACTTTATTTCTAAAAGCATTTCTGTAGAAAAGGCTTTAACAGACTTTCAGAAATATATTTTCTTCATGACCAGGCACTTCTTTATTTTATTTTTTTATTTTTTGTTTTGTTATTTTATTTTATCTTTAAACTTGATTTAATCAAATTATTTCTAGAATCATTTGAAAATATATTTTCTTCGGGCTCAGGCACTTCATCTTTTTTATTTTAATTTAATTTATTTTTTTTTAGCTTTATTTAAACATTTTTTATTTTATTTGTTTTATTTATATTTATATTATTATCATCATCTTTAAACATACAAACAAATCTTTAAACAAAACCTTATAATTTAATAAATTAATTTTATCTATAAGCATGTGTTTAGAAAAGGGTTTAGAAGACTTTCAGAAATATATTTTCTTCAAGACCAGGCACTTATGTTATGTTATGTTATGTTATGTTATGTTATGTTTATTGAACATTATGTTTATACAACATAATTTCAATCA
>NW_015649214.1:0-1030 GCF_001515625.1 Sinocyclocheilus rhinocerous | reverse complement strand
AAATGTATGTATTTTAATAATAATAATAATAATAATAATAATGTATTTGTATCAAATCATTTTAAAAATGATTTTTTTCTCCTTTTCTTTTCTGTTTTGTGGGCACTCTTATATGTCATTGATCCATATTTTCAAACCAATCTGACTGCTGACCTTCGGTTCGGGGTCACTGTTCTTGAGGCCCTTAAACAGGCGTTCACTGACAGCATGAGCAGCCAGTGCCCGAGTCTCGCCTCACTAGCCAAATCTAAACACTGAACAGCAGCCATTGGAAAAATAATTATAGCTGTCCAAGTGAGAGGCCCGTTAAACGCTAGAGTTTGAGGGCTGTATTTTCAGCATCGCAGCCGCGACATTTTCCATCAATAGCTGACGTGAAGGTCTTCGAGTGAGAAACGGCACGTTTACGCTACACCAGCAAACAGACTACGCTCTCAAGAACTGTAGCGTTGCTGTCGGTTAATGTTTGTTTATATATCATTTGCATGCTAATTGTGTTGGAGCGTGCGTGCGCCGACCCGTTGCGCTGTACATTTCAATGAGACGCACACAGCTGGACTCACATTAATGCATCATCTAGAGTTCATCTGAGAGAAATGTGCTGTGCAGCGGTATCATACATCACTGAAACTATCGTGCATGCATGTGTGTAAAGCAGTCGTGCATGCTGGCATTTATCAAGGTTTATTGTTAGAGGTACACAGAATATTTTATCCAGTCATGCAGGTGGCTTAGATAATTTTTAGTCGGTGGCAACTGTTTCAGAGTCTGTTCCATATGGCTCACATGATTGCACACACACACGACAGATTCACATGTACACAGGGTCCAGAATTAGCTTTGTATTGCATGAGCCAGCTGAACATGAATTGAGAATGTTTACTGGCCATAAATATTTCATTTGCAATATTTAGTATTTTAGTGAATATTACATCAGCCATAAAATTGTATTTTTAAAATTACAGTTTAAAACTTTGGGGTCAGTACGATAGATAGAACGATAGATAGAACGATAGATAGATAGATAGAT
>NW_015649213.1:0-3060 GCF_001515625.1 Sinocyclocheilus rhinocerous | reverse complement strand
AATCCCTAACCTCACATTACCTACTTACTGAGATTGTTGACTGTCAACTCTAATCTGTGACCATGTCTCCAAAAAAATGCTTTGGTAGCACGTCATAAAAACATATCAAAAATAAATAAGGGGCATTAAATATTTATACGCGTTGAACCTGAGACAGACCCTAAACCCTTCATCTACACCCTCCTCCTCCTCCTCCGTCACTGAAAGAAGCTGTTGTGAGTCTGTGTGTCCTGCTGAGACTGCAGTGGGTAGAGCAGATGACACTGCTTCTTACCATCATTTCCAGACAGAGATTGCTGTATTTGCTTGAGAAACTCTGAAGGTTTCTATAAAGTGTTACCAATGTTTTATGTCTACAGCAACTGTTTGAGGGACCTGAGCTCTCTCTCATTAAACAGCATAAATGAGCACACATGGCTGTCTATGGTCACGTATTTGCATCTCTGATCAGGACCGTGTGAGTTTGGGATCAGATGTGACCGGTGGCCACTTTACAATATTAATTAGCGTTCTGTCACTTTATAATAAAGTGCCCAAGGAAAAAGCAGGTTGATTAATCAGCTATCATCATGAGATGCTTCACTATAGGAGACTCATTGAGCCTTTTCAGCTGTACTTCGCTACTATGAATATAAAAGTATACATTTAATTTAAATTCTTTTTTTAACAATAATAATAATCAATTAATGGAAAGCATAGTTATAACTGCCCCTGCAAAGTCCTTACATAGAAATTATTTGTCCTAGTTAATGCATCACACAATCTGGCATGCGATGCGATGCTTAATGGATGCTCTGCAGTGAATGGGTGCCGTCGGAATGAGAGTCCAAACAGCTGATAAATAAGTCACAATAATCCACAATACTCAAGTCCATCAATTAACACCTTGTGAAGTGAAAAAGCTGCATGTTTGTAAGAAATAAATCCATCATTAAGGCGTTTTAACTTTAAATAGTCGCTATCAGCCAAAATATGTCCCTAATGCATAATAACACTTTCTCCAGTGATAAAAGTCCATCTCCTGTTGTCTCTCACATCAATTTTACACTGTTTTGGATGCTTGATCTGTGCAGATGTCTCTCCTGATTCAGACCAGACGACTTTTTCACTGGAAAAAAAGTAATATTATGAGGACTTTAATGATGATTTGTTTCTTACAAACCCACAGATTTTGGCTTCACAAGATGTTAGCTGATGGACTGGAGTGCTGTGGATTACTTGTGGATTATTGTGATGTTTTTATCAGCTGTTTGGACTCTCATTCTGACGGCACCCATTCACTGCAGAGCATCCATTGCTGAGACACTGATGCAATGCTACATTTCTCCAAATCAGTTCAGATGATTTTTTTTTGTATTTTATGTTAACATGATTATTAAATGTTTTTCAATCTCTCATTTTAAATGTACCATCATCAACAAGAGTTTCACAGATAACATAAAACATGCCTTTTAACTTTCACTTACAATATGGTGTTATTAAAACACTCTACTCAAATTACCAGCTACCAGAAGTTTCACACTGCACTGAAAAACACATTATAACCAAGTAAGCTATTCCATGTCTGTGAGCCCACTAACTAGCCTCATTTATGAATATAAAAACATAATTTAATGATAAAGCCGTCGTTGTAAGTCCTACCTGCGCTGCCATCAGTGATAACTCCATCTTCATCTGTTCCTGTCCGCGGATGTTGAGATGAACTCTGTTCCTCGTCTGCGTCTCACTGTGAGGTTGAGAGTCATGTCTCTGTTGCGCGCCGCTGCTAAAAAATTCAGCTGCCATCCTTACATAATTATTTACGCTATTTTTTCTTTGACAGTTGAACTGCCTGCTACCTCTTCACAACTTTTGGTCTGTAAACAGTGCTTTTATCACAAATTAATGAATTATTGTTGGAGCTACTTTCATTAACAAATCTAAATCAACAGCCTGTTGATGAAACCAAATGGCATTATAATTACACTGATATACATAAATGATAACCAATGATAATGATAACATAATGATATCTTTAAAAGTCTTGATAATGAATGAGGCATTATAATCTGATTGTCAACACAACAGTATGCAATTTAGTAACAACAGAATCATCATATGACCATTACAAATAAAACATTAGAAAAACTCCCATTCATATTTGCGTAATGCAGCTCTGTTATATTATACATGGCCTTTCAGTCTTGTTTTGAGGTCCTTTATTAATATCACAGATATTTCGGCAAACCTTTAAAGCTTCTTCACCTTCAGCGCAAGCAGGTTTGATGACGCATATGTGATGCTGAAAACTGATTGGCTTGCTTGAATTACATTTCATTGTGATTGGTTATTTGTTATAAGCTTTATAAGAGACATTGTGTCCCCAACTAAGCAAGCCAAAGGCGACAGCGACAAGAAACCAAAACTCCATCGGTGACAGAAATGGAGAAAAAAAAAACCTTGGGAGAAACTGCAGGGGTCAGTTCTCCTCTGGCCAGCTATTTATTATTCTGAGAACGGTCACTTTTAATAATGAATGTGACTGTTCTCAGAATAATAAATAGATATAAATTATGATAACTGAACATAGTTTTCAATGTTTAAGAATGGTTATTCATAAGGTCAAGATTCATCATCCAAGATTTCTATTGAATTATTCACATTGTGAATGTCCTGTTTTATTCTTTAAGGGCCATGACGTCATATTACAAAATCTTTCAAATTACTGAATACATATACAATTTCCAAATCTTTTAAACAACCTTCACTAAGATACTCAAATCTCACTGTTAAGAGTCCTACCTACTGTAATAAAACACGTAATGCTTTGGCAGTGAAAACATTATGAGAATTCATGTAAGACATGCAGTGATGCTTATGTTTCATGAAGTAAAGCGTCTTCTGGGCTGGAAGGAACTATTAGTCTTTTTGAGGCAATCTGTCATTCACAGACGTCTTATTGTTCCAGGCCTGAAATCACTTCAAACTGTTAAATATTATTAACCTTCTGACTGAAGCTATTTTTACACATTTTTCTTTATTAAAGGTCCCCTGAAATGCTTAGAAACACGCAGCGTTACT
>NW_015649212.1:0-554 GCF_001515625.1 Sinocyclocheilus rhinocerous | reverse complement strand
TATTGTAATATTTATGTCTTAATTTCTTTTCTTTCAAATGTTAAGTCCTCAGGTTTTTATTTTGGTGGAAAACTACACAGTGACCTTTAAGTTTGTGCTTAGTTCACAGCAAGTTTATAAACACTGTTGTACAAATCTGCTGAAAGCTGTTAACATTGCCAAAAAATTAGTTCACAACAGGTTTATAAACACTTTGTTGTAGAAATCTGCTGAAATCTGTTAACTGGAAATTACATGAACGTAAAATTAAGTGAACCTTCCAAATTCATGGGAAGGCGACTCGACTCGACTGCGACTCAGACATCTCACAGGCGTTACACACCGGATGTGTCATCTGTACTCTATTCTGATGTTCAAGCTTCAAAACAGTGAATCTAATCACTAGTGCGCAGGCAAAAGTTCACTTAAATAATAAACAAAGTAGCATCAATTTAGCTTTGAATGAAGTTGATTGAAAAACTAAGCTGCCAATCTTCCAGCTTAGAGTGAAGTCAGTACACACTAATATTTGTCCCAAATTATTGTTAAAGGGGTCATATGATGCAATTTCAAAT
>NW_015649211.1:0-1129 GCF_001515625.1 Sinocyclocheilus rhinocerous | reverse complement strand
CTGTCAGCCTTACCTCTTTAAAAAATAACAGATAACTTTGTCAGTGAATGAATGCTTTCTAAAGACTTCATTCTGGGGTCTCTTTGCCGTTGCAAAAAGCGGCAGTAATTGGTATTGATCGGGTGATGTTGATACGGCGTGTGCCGGTGAGCGTTAGATCGCGCTTTAGCATCTAGCCTCTTGAGAACGCCATCGATCCGCTTCGCTTTTTCTTAGCAACCCACGCGACATCTTTATTACACTTGAACTGCTATTTCTAACCTGGGATCAACTAGCAGTATTTATACCCACAGGTAAACGGCTAGTTTTTGTTCTGATAATGTGTTGAATTTATTTGCCGCTGCCACTTTAAACCTCCTTTTTGTAACATAACTTTTCCAAATATATGTATATTTTGTTTTGAGCGTCGACAGTACCGTTCAGAGTAATAATAAACATCCGTCTGGCGCCACTCTCGTGGGTTCGACGCTTATTGCTTCCGATTCCGTGCGTTCGGCATGATTCATTTTGCCTATCTTCGTTTGGAGATTTGTAGCTGCGCATAAATGAATGCAGAGGAGCATGAGCACACACTTATTTCCAGCCAGATCCGTTTCCCCTCATATGCCCTAAAAATCCAACTGAGAATTCATAATTTCTGAGTAGCTCTCTCTGTAAATGTCAGGCGGCGTTACATATTTAACTATGGATTACTCGGATATGTGCTTTCAGAATAATAATTGGCAGTTCTCCAGCTCCAAATCCCAGCAGGTTCTGCTTTCCCGGTTCCACATCAGCTTGACTTGTAATACTCGGAATAGAAAAATCTCTCGGTCGGAGGCAGGGATGTCAAACATGCCGTGCAGAGAGTCATTCGGATGGCGATGGCCGGCGTTCAGGACAGCGAACGCTTTGATGTTCCTGGCCTGTCTGAACTCAACTCACTCAGTCTGATCTCGCTTCTGGAATGAAGTCACTTGTTCATGCTATTTTTTTTCCCCATCTCAGAGGAGACAGAAGATGTTCAGTGAAAAGTCTGTACTCGTAAAAATAAAGTATCTGGTTCATTTTATGGGCATTTAAGGTCAGCAAACCTCTTATGAAGATTTTAAAGTACCGTATTGGCCCGAATATAAGACGACCCTGATTA